>NW_023425522.1:9359375-9530949 GCF_014108245.1 Pipistrellus kuhlii | reverse complement strand
AACACCTAGCCGCAGCCGCACACAACAATTTCAATAAAATACAACTGAAATATAAAATGGACATTACCCAGAACTACAGGAAAGTTGACTGACTGAAAATTCTACAATGAGAAGCAAAGAGAAAACCAGAAGGAAGCGCGGAGGAGCTGGAAAAGCCCAACGTACGGAGACACGCGGCACGCAGAAAGGACAGAGCGGGAGAGGAGGGAGGCCGAGTGCCTGTCTGGCGGTCCCTAGCAAAAAAGAGATAAAACTCCGACTGTGTTGGGCCCCGGTTCTGACTGCTCTGAACCCCAGTTCTAAGCCAGACCCCAGGGACCCAGGCTCATCCATAGGGAGCTGGGCTGTAAGGCGGAACCCCGGAGGAGCAACGAAAGGAGGTCCCAGAGGCGCGCACATTGCGTGCAGAGAAGGGACAGTTGGCTGTGCCGCAGGATTGCCCTGGCCAGAAGGAGACTGGGGCTCCAGTCTGCTCTGAACGCCACCTCCAACTCCACTTCCAACTGAACTGAACCCCAATACCGGGCTCATTGGGGGAGAGCATAGACTGTTTGGCAGCAGGCGAGAATCTCTCAGAGGTGCTTTGCAGAGAGTACTGAAGGACCCTGAGATGCAGGAGCCGCACAGGGCGGGGCTGATGGAAGCCAAGGCAGTAGGCTCCACCCTGAAATCCCGTCCCATCTGTAGCTGCGAAATGCGACAACGAAATAGATTACAAACAAAAGAAATGGAGGACAAAAAGCGACTGGATATAGAGTTCAAATCTACGCTTATAAGGTTTTTCAAGAATTTCCTAGAAAAGATGGATAAGACCTATGAGGATATGAAAAGAGATCAACTAGAATTAATAAGGAGTCAACAAGAAATGATAAGGGATCAACAAGAAATAAAGAATACATTGTCTGAAATAAAAATATTATACAGAGTCCTAAAAACAGAATGGAAGATCGCAAGAATCAAGTCAAAGATTTGGAACATAAAAAACCAGAAGACACTCCTCCACAGAAGCTAGAAGGCAAGAGAATCCAGAAAATTGAAGATATGTAAGAAACCTTTGGGACAACTTCAAGCGAACCAACATCAGAATTATGGGGGTCTCAGAAGATGAGAGAGAGCAAGATATCGAAAACATACTGAAAGAAATAGTGACAGAAAACTTCCCCCACCTGGTGAAAGAATTAGACTTACAAGTCCAGGAAGTGCACAGAACTCCAAACAAAAGGAATCCAAAGAGGACCACACCAAGACACATCATAATTAAAATTCCAAGAGCAAAAGACAAAGAGAGAATATTAAAAGCAGCAAGAGCAAAGAAGGTAGTTACCTATAAAGGAGCACCTATACGATTGTCAGCTGACTTCTCAACAGAAACCATGCAGGCCAGACAGGAATGGCAAGAAATATTCAAGGTGATGAATAGTAAGAACCTACAGCCAAAGATAATCTACCCAGCAAAGCTATCACTCAGAATCGAAGGTCTGATAAAGAGCTTCACTAATAAAAAAAAGCTAAAGGAGTTCATCAACACCAAACCAGAATTATATGAATTGCTGAAGGGGGTTCTTTCAGAAGAGAAAGTAAATAAAGATAAAAATTATGAACAACAAATACGTAACTATCAACAAGTGAATCTAAAAACCAAGGAAATTAAAAAAATCTGATGAACAATATTAACTGTTGAATATAATAGAATCAGAGGTATGGAAGGGGAGTGAACTGACGATTCTTGGGGAAAAGGGGAGAGGGGGGTGTGGGAAGAGACTGAACATAAACTGTGCACCTATGGATGAGGACAATGGGGAGTGGGGAAAGGGCAGAGGGTGGGGTGGGACCTGGTGGAGGAGAGCAATGGTGGGGGGGAAGAAGGAACATTTGTAATAATATGAACAATAAAAACTTATTTAAAAAAAAGAATTAAAATAAAATAAAATAAAGAAACAGAGCTATGAACAAAGTATCCTATATAATAAAAGGTTAATATGCAAATCAAAAAAAAGAAAGAAAAAAAAAGAAAGAAAGCTATGGTAACGTTTAAACAATGGAATACTATAAAGCTGTAAAAATAAAGGAACTCTTACTTTTTGCAATAGCATGGATGAACCTGGAGAGCATTATGCTAAACAAATAAGCCAAGTCAGAGAAAAACAAGTACTATATGATGGCACTTTCATGTGAATCTAATGAACAAAATAAACTAGTGAATAAAATAGAACCAGATACATTTATACATGGTACAGACTGACAGATGTCAGAGGTGAGGTGGTGGGGCAGAGAGGATGAAAGAAGGTGAAGAGAATAGCCTAAGTACATATACGCATAGCCCATGGGCACAGACAACAGTGTGGTGAGGGCCAGAGGGAGGGGAGGGCAGGGTCTCAGTAGAGGGTGGCAAACTGGAAGGAGGAATGGGGAACATCTGTAATAATGTCAACAATAAAAGTAAAGTATAATTTTTAAAAAGTGGTGCAATGAGAGCTACCTCACTGAGTTTTTGCAAGGATTAAATGAAAGATATTTTATATTTTCGTTCCACCAGAAAACAACATAGCCACTTTTTCTATGAGAGTGTTGGTGGTGCTTAAATCATACAATTGGGAGAATCAGTTTATACTTCCTTCTACTTACAACTGCTGGGAAAGAGGTGATGGCAAAGAATTGACCCTGTTAGTGGTCTCCCAAACTCCCTGTCTTTGCTTTGTGCTACTCAAACAATAAATGGTAAAATTATTTGAATTCTTCTTTAAAATAAAATGGGAGAATTTTTGCTTTCCAATGATAATTAAAATAAAAATGGGGAAAGGGAAGCATTGTGAGAGTGTCTGGAAATAAAGAAAGAGAAGAGAGAGTGAGAGATCTGAGCAACATGGCGTGTGTGTGTGTGTGTGTGTTTGAATAAAGACAGCACAGGGAAATCCTGTTGTCAGGAATAGCCATAAAACATTTAACAATATAAACATCTGACAGTAAGTGCAATCATGCTGACTATATTAATAAAAGCATAATATGCTAATTAGACCAGATGTCCTTCTAGACAATCTTCCAGACGAAGCCAAGACTATGAGGGAAGCTTGCCAGCACCCAGAGGGAAGCCCAGGTCCCAAGTGCCGGAGAGAAGCCTGGGCCCCGTTGCCAGAGGGAAGCCGGTGCCGGCAGCCAGGGGAAGGAAGGCCTACTCTTGCACGAATTTCAGGCCGATGCATCACTTACAATACCATGTTCAAACATTCTACTGACACAAAAGATTTGTAGTGAAAAGCAACAGTCCCCTGCCAACTCCCAACCCCATAATCATTGTTCTTTATGGCTCATGCTTTGCAATTGTTTCTGAAGTCACTTGTATTTCATCTGTATGTCTCATTTTCTTTCTTTTCATTTCTTGCCATGTTTATGGTGATGAAACAAGGTTGTTTGTCTCCTCAAACAAATTTTGCTGGTTATTTCCTGGTGCTTTAACATGTTCCCTTATCATCTGTACTTCCTACACGTTAGTGGTTATAGCCATAGATTCTAGAAGAATTGCTAACAATTTTATCTTTCAAGATACCTTCATAGTTGATGCTAAATATTTCTGCAATCAGTACATAATTATTGTCAATATCTCTTCCTGTGAATTTAGCCACTATAGATAATCGTTTTTAGATGTATTATTTCATTAGGTTTTACAAAATGTTGGTACAGTGGTGCCTCGCATAAAGAACGCCTCGCACAGCGAACGCTGCACACAACGAACTTCATTTCATGATTCATACAACGAACTTCGTTTCACACAACGAAGTCGCCCGAGCTTCCACGACTGCTTCGCCCGAGCTTCCACGATCGCTGCCGATGTATTGCATCCTTCCGCGCAGGCACTGCAGGCAGTCGTTAGTCACTGTGCTTAACTTAAGCATGTATCGCGGCAATCGTTCTTCATTACGAATTAAATCACGCACGTATCACGGCAGTCGTCCTTTTAAGTTAAACTCAATATTTTTTTTATATCATGGCTTCTAAAAAAAGCAGGAAGGTGATTTCTGTTGAAATGAAACAGGAAATAATTAGAAGGAGTGAATGTGGGGTAAAACAGTGTGACCTCGTCAAAGAGTTTGGCCTCAGCAAGACCACCATTTTCACCATTTTGACAAATAAAGATGCAATCAAATCAGCCAAAGTAGCCAAAGGAGTATCAAAACTATTTCATGAAAAACATAGGTCTTCAATCCACGAGGAAATGGAGAGGCTATTAGCGATTTGGATTAAGGACAGGCAGGTGAAAGGTGATGTAACAACCCAAGATATTATCTGTCACAAAGCCAAGAGAATTTATGACGATCTAAAGAAAAACGTCCCTGGAAGTAGCAGCAATCAAGATAATGAAGAAGAATTCAAAGCCAGCAGGGGGTGGTTTTTTAGATTTAAGAAAAGGTGTGGAATCCACAGCGTTACTATGCATGGTGAGGCTGGCAGTGCTGACAAGAAAGAAGCAGAAAAGTTCTCTATTAACTTTCAAAAATGTATTAAGGATGAAGGATACTGCCCACAACAAGTGTTCAATGCCGATGAAACGGGTCTTTTCTGGAAAAGAATGCCGAGCAGAACCTTCATTACAAAAGAGGAGAAGAAATTGCCAGGACACAAAGCCATGAAGGACAGACTTACCCTTATGTTTTCGTCTAATGCCAGCGGAGACCTCAAGATCAAACCTCTATTGGTTTATCACTCTGAAAATCCAAGAATTTTCAAGAAAAATAACGTTATTAAGTCCAAACTGCCCGTCCATTGGAAGTCCAATCAAAAAGCCTGGGTGACCCAAGTTATCTTCAATGAATGGATTCTGGAAACCTTTGCTCCTGCCGTGAAGAAATTCTTGCTGGAAAAAGAACTGCCGCTCAAAGCCCTTCTGATACTTGACAATGCCCCTTCTCACCCAAAAGACCTAGAGGAAATATTGCAGGAAAATTATCCTTTTCTCAAGGTGCAGTATTTGCCACCAAACACCACATCCATTCTTCAGCCAATGGATCAGCAAGTTATTGCGAACTTTAAAAAACTCTACACTAGAGCCCTCTTTAATAAGGTGTTTGAAGAATGCGAGTTTGGTGGAGACAATATGACTGTCCGAAAGTTTTGGAAGGAGAAATTTGATGTCCTTATGGCAATACGACTTATACAGAAGGCCTGGGAAGAAGTGTCACAAAGGACCCTCATTTCTGCTTGGAAGATGCTTGTGCCTTCGTGGACCCAGGAAGAAGCAGTAGTTGATGACACAGAAGTGGTGAAGGACATCATCACAGTGGCCCAAAGGTTGGAATTAGAGGTAGAGGAAGAGGATGTAGAGGAGCTTATTGAGGAACACGAAGAAGAGCTGACAACTGAAGAGCTCCAAGCACTTCTGGTCCAGCAACAGGACAATGCTCAAAGGGAAGCGTCATCTGATAACGAGGAGCAACAATCAAACAATCAACCAATCCCAACTGCTGACATCAAGAACATCCTGGTCAAATGGAAAGCAGTTCAGGAGTTTACCAATGCCCACTATCCGGATTCAGCTGAAGCAAACAGGATCAACGATCTTTACTCCGATACTCTTGTCCGTTATTTCCGGCAGATGTTGGAGAAAAGAGAAAAACAAACGACTTTGGACAGGTTTTTCATGAAACCATCGGCCAAAAAGCAGAAAATGGATGAAGATGTGCAAGATTCGGTAGACTCTACTTAGTCTGTCTTAAAATTTAAAAAATGTGTGTTTTTAAAAAAAAAATATATATATATATATGTTTTTAGATGTATCTAAATAAAAATAATAACAAAAAATTTATCTTTTTTTATGTCATCTTAGCATATTTTATGCTACAGAACGAATTATTTTTTTTAAGATGTATTGTTATGGGAAAACGCGTTTCACATAACGAACTTTTCGCATAACAAACTTGCTCCTGGAACGAATTAAGTTCGTTGTGTGAGGCACCACTGTATTCTAACTCTATTATTCCTGCTTCATTTATTAGCCTGTATATGCCTGAGGTAAAATATTGCATAAAGATGTCTGGATTAAAATTGTCAAGAATGTGGGATTGGGATTGGCTTAAAGTCAGGCTATTGCTGACTCTGCAAGTATAAGGGTTAAGAAACATAGCAAAGATCAGGCATAGAGATCTAATGAGTGAAGTAGCCGTGGTCCCATGCTGACCCCTTTTTCTGGCAGAGGCTATCTCTGACCATCACTATACTCAAGCAAAGTAAAGATACACCAGTGCAGAGAGCCTAAAATAATAGGCTTGCTGCTAGGATTAGCTTTGTGAACAGGTGTAGGCCATAATCTATCAAAACTCATGGGTTCACAAGAAACTAGAAACACCAATCAGAAAGGATATATGCACCCCTATGTTCATAGCAGCACAATCTACAACAGCCAGAATTTGGAAACAGCCTAGGTGCCCGTCAGCAGATGATTGGATCAAAAAACTATGGTACATCTACACAATGGAATACTATGCTGCCATAAAAAGGAAGGAATTCTCATCATTTGCAGCAACCTGGATGGAATTGGAGAACATCATGCTGAGTGAAATAAGCCAATCAATAAAAGAGAAACACCACATGACCTCACTCATTTGTGGATGATAAAGAACATTATAAACTGATGAACCAAAAGATAGATATAGAGACAGTATATCAACAAGTAGACTGTCAAATTACAGTGGGGAGGGGAGGAAGATCTGGGGGAGATAATAGATCAACCGAATGACTTTTATACATGCATATAAGTACAACCAATGGACACAAAACTCTGGGGAGGGAGGGGATGTGTGGGAGGAAGGGAGGGGGGCAAAAAAAATCAATAAAATATATTTTTTAAAAAAGAGAGAGAGAAACAAACAAAACAAAAAAAAAAAAAAAAACTCATGGGTTCAGTGCAGTATCATCTCACACCTGTCAGAATGGCAATCATCAACAAACGACAAGTGCTGGTGAGGATGCGCGGAGAAAAAGGAACCCTGCACTACTGGTGGGAATGCAGACTGATGCAGCCACTGTGGAGAACAGTATGGAGTTTCCTAAAAAAAACTAAAAATCGAGCTCCCATTTGACCCAGTGATCCCACCTCTAGGAATATATCCCAAGAAACTAGAAACACTAATCAGAAAGGATATATGCACCCCTATGATTTGGAAACAGCTCAAATGCTCATCAGCAGATGAGTGGATGAGAAAACAATGGTACATCTACACAATGGAATACTACACTGCTATAAAAAGAAGGAATTCCTACCATTTGCAGCAACATGGATGGAACTGGAGAGCATTATGCTAAGTGAAATAAGCCAGGCAATGAAAGAAAAATACCACATGATCTCACTCATTTGTGAAAAATAAAGAACATTATAACCTGATGAATAAAAAGATAGATACAGAGGCAGTAAAGCACTGAACAGACTGTCAAATTACAGCGGGAAGGCTGGGGAGTATTGGGGAGGGAGGGAAAGAGATCAACCAAAGGACTTGTATGTGTGCATATAAGCACACCAATGGACACAAAACACTGTGGGGGGTGAGATGAGGGCATGCGACAGGGGTTAGAGGAGGCTGGGGGAAGGTCAATGGAGGAGGGGGAAGGAGATATATATATTAATATATGTGATACTTTAAACAATAAAAATATTTTTTTAAAAAAAACTCAGGGGTTCACCTTAATGTGTATAGAAATTTCTGTGGACTACATTTCTATACTTCCCTTTTCTACATTTTTCCTTATCATTTCACTGACAGCAGGTTTAACTGTGTGTGGCAACCACACCTTGGTGAAGAACTTAGGTTTTGTTTTTTATTCGTTAGGAAGCTCTTAGAAGGAGTTTAGGAGCTAACCCATATCATTCTAGTGCGATTGGTCATGGGCCTTGCATGCAGCTTGGTCTTCCTGCTGGGGATGTCAGAAATGCAACACCCTGACTGCCTTTACTTGGGTTTATCAAGGCTGTTTCCGCAGTGAGCAATCATAAGCAATGGGGTTATGTTCCTGTAGACAGAGAATGGACATGACCTGCTTACCACAAAGGTGCTGAGTCCCCAACTCAGTGGTGGCCCACTAACTGTGTTGACATCCACATATACCCACCTGAATCATTCTCATGGGACTTGGAAGGGCATGAGGTACTGACGTGAATATGAGCTGTGGCTATTGCTTTTGCCCCATATAATAATGTCCCCTTAGTTACTGAACTAAACATTTTCTGTCTTCTGCTACCATCTCTCAAACAACTAGTCAAATCTAACTAGTTTTTAAAGACCCTTCAACGTTCTTGAAATTACACCCATCCTATTGGCAAAAACTCAAAAGTAACCACTTTTATGCTGATGAAGATGCAGAGAAAAGCACTTGTGATAGTTAATACTGAACACCCATCAAGAGAGTAATCCTTTTCCTAGCTGGTCTGGCTCAATGAATAGAGCATCAGTCCTCAGACTGAAGGGTCCCAGGTTCAATTCTGCTCAAGGGCATATACCGGCATTGGGTATAGGTAAGGGAGAATGAGGGCCTCAAAAGAAAATTCTGGTGGAATCTCCCTGCCCCTCTCCCTCTCTTCCTGCACCCAGGCTCTGCCCCTCATCTTCCTCCTGGCCTCACTTCTCAGCACTTTGCTGAGAGGAGCAGCCGTCTTTCCCCCACCCTCTGGACTAATCCAGGTTCAGGTGTGTCTGGGGTGGGGCCCATTCCTGCAGTGGGCTGGCACTCCAAGTCCGGCTTTATTAAGCCCTGGGCTTGTCGTGAGGCAGTAGGACCAGGCCTGGCCGCGGAATCTTTGATACCAGTAACGAAACATCTGCCACCCAGGAGAGCCCACCTGCTGCCATGGGCCGCTACCGCATCCGCGTGGCCACCGGGGCCTGGCTCTTCTCTGGGTCTGTCAACCCCGTGCAGCTGTGGCTGGTGGGGGAGCGCGGAGAGGCGGAGCTGGAGCTGCAGCTGCGGCCAGTGCGGGGCCAGGTGGGCAGGGGAAGCAAGGACTCAGAACCCAGCTGGGTGTGGGCTGAGAGCCTGAGGGCCTGAGGGCCTGAGGATGGGTGGGAAACAGGAAGCTGGGAGCCAGCTGCGAGAGCAACCAGGTGGGCTGGCACTGTTTGGATGAAGGGACACCTGCACCTGAGCATGTGAGAGGTTCAGAGTCGGGGCCCTGACTGGGCTCAACCACTTTCTCCCTGTCCCTTACTTTGGTCCACTCAGCCTCCACTACTTTCCCAATTAATCCCAGACCAGTGTCATTATGGGTCAATGGTCAAAAGCAAAGTCTTAGGAGACCTCGAAGGCAGGAGAGTTCAGTTAATGGACAGGAGAGTTTAGCTAATGGACAGGTGTGGGTGATGATGCTCAGTTTTCAATTCAAGACCCTGGTCTTCCCTGTGAGATGGGCATCTGAGAAGGTGCAGGTGTTGGGAGGAGGCAATGCTGTCCCTGGAGGCCTTGACCCCGGACTCCACAGAGGACCCCACACCCTCAGTTAAACGTCCTCTCCTGGGTCCCCGATACTAGTTCTCACCGGGTTCTGGTCCTCGCAGGTGGAGGAGTTTGAACAGAACATTCCCCAGGACCTGGGGCCACTGCAGTTCGTGAAGTTGCGCAAACACCGCCCCCTGATGGACGACGCCTGGTTCTGCGACCGCATCACCGTGCAGGGCCCGGGAGCCTTGGAGGAGGCCGCCTTCCCCTGCTACCGCTGGGTGCAGGGCGAGGGCCTGCTGACCCTGCCTGAGGGCACCGGTGAGGGGCCGCCTCAGGGAAGTGGGTGCAGGACCTAAGGACTACTGGAGGTGGAGGAGGCAGGGGTAGCATTGAGGAAGGTCCTAAGTGTTGAAATAGTGCGTGCTCAACAGGTTAAAGGTAGCCAAGACGAGAAATGAGGGGAAAGTTATACATACAATTACAAAGGCTGGAAGTGGGACTGGACAGGGAAATGAGTGATGTGTAGATCCCACCTCTCAAAACGGTAATCACAAGGAATGGGAGGGGCAGCCGTGCTGGGAAACAGAAGAGCCAAAATAAAGGGGAAATGAAATCTCCATGTGACTGGGAACAAGTTAGGGCAGGGACAGGTAAGGCTAGCACATGGGACCCCTGAGAGGAAACAGGGGAAAGAAGTAATAAATGATATGAGGTGAAGAGCTGGCTTGACTGTGAAAACATGGAAGACAACTGTGAGGGCAGGGAGCGCACTGACTGAGGTGGGGGTGAAAGAGGACACAGCAAACATCGAATCTGTTACTTTAAGAATTAAGAATAAGGGACAATTGAGGTAAAATGCAGGTAAGAATGGAAACCTGAACTAAATGTCTTTGAGGCACAAGTTAGTATAAGTATAGATGTGGTCAGGATTAAGTCGGGATACCAACTATAAACTATGTGAAGCTGAGGATGAGTGAGATGAAGCCAGGTAAAGTAGCAATGTCAAGCCATTTCTTAGTTTGTCACACATAGAGTATCTTATCCCAGGGGAGTTGCGACAGTGGAGATAGGGAAGGTCAGAGGAGGTAAGTGTACCTAACTGAAATATGTCATTTTGGAGTAGACGCTAAGGCATTGACAGGGGGAAACTAGCACATGGGAAATTAACAAAGTAACAAAGGATATTGTTGGATAGGTGTTGACATTTCAGCTCATTAAGAATGAAATTCATGGATCATGAAGAATAGGGATAGACAGGTAAATTTGAGTTAAATGTTATAATAGTGTCAATAATGGGATTTTCCTCTCAGGACAAATATGTGATCAGAGACTGGTGAAATAAAACAAAAGGTAGTGGGTAGTGAAGATTAATGATGATGGAATTAAGCAGATCCAGAGAAAAAAGCAAAAGAATATGATGCCATATAGTTAAGAAACAAGAGACTGCAATCTCACTTCCAGGAATATATGCTAAGAAGCCCTACACACCAATCAGAAAGAATATATGCACCCCGATGTTCATTGCACTATTATTTAAAATGGCTAAGATTTGGAAATAACCAAAGTGCCCATAGTTAGGTGAGTGGATAAAAATACTGTGGTATATTTATACAATGGAATAATATGCAGCTGTAAAAAAAAAAAAAAAAGGATTTCTTACTCTTTGCAAAAACATAGATGGACCTGGAGAATATTATGCTAAGTGAAATAAGCCACTCAGAGAAAAGCAAATATCTCATGATCTTACATTCAAGTGGAATCTAATGAACACAAAAAAAAAACTGATTAATAAAAAAGGTCAGGAGGCATGGAGGCACAGAACAGACTGACAACTCAGAAATGGGGTGGGGGAGACATGGGAAGAGATCGACCAAAGAATTTATGTAGTACACACATAACCAATGGATATAGCCAATAGTGTGGTGAAGGCCTTAAATGGGTCAGGGGCTCAGAAGAAGGGAGGAAACAGGGAATAATTGGGGGACACCTATAATACTTTCAACCACTTTAAAATAAAAAACATTAAAAAAGAAAAATGGAAAAAGCCAGGGTGTAGCATGAGACTGGAGAAAGCATTGAGGAGAATTGCTTTAATGTCTCCCCAGCCCACCTGGCAGGAAACTCCTTGGATGTCTTCCAGAAGCACCGAGAACAGGAACTGGAGGAAAGACAGCAAATCTACCGGTGACCACCCTATTACAAGCCTCCCAATTGTAACCCCTTCCTCCATCAATGACTTCTATCCCCTTCATTAACCTTTGTCCCCATCTTCTAGCTGGGCCACCTGGAAAGAAGGGTTACCCATGACAATTGCTGCAGACGGTATAGATGACCTGCATCCAAATATGAGATTCCATGAGCAGAAAAGGCTAGACTTTGAGTGGTCAGCAATTGCAGGGTGAGAAAATTGTCAAAGTGGAGTGGGGCTGGTGGATCCAGAAACGGGTGGGATTTGATAAATTGATGGTTTCGTTCTTGATATCTGTTCCAGGATTATGGAGATTGCCCTCAAATATGTTTACACCCTCCCAAGCCCCTGGAAACGCTTGGAAGATTTTGATCAGATCTTCTGGGGACAAAAGACAGCCCTGGCTGGTCAGTAGTTTCCCAGGTCTCCATAACACCTTGATGGCCCTGTTAATGAGCTGTCATACTCCATAGTCCCCAAAATTGCTTGCCAACAAAGAACTTACACCTGGGGATCTCACAGAGGCCTCATGAATGAAAACATGTGGGCTGGGTATGGAGGAGTCATGTGACTAAAGCCCTATAATAGAGCCTAACGGAGAGGAACATCAGGTTGTGGTGAATATCCTCTCCCAACCTCCACTCCGACCCCACAGAGAAGGTTCACCAGCGCTGGCAGGAAGATGAGCTTTTTGGCTACCAGTTGCTCAATGGCGCCAACCCCATGCTGCTGAGACGCTCCACCTCTCTGCCCTCCCGGCTGGTGCTGCCCTCAGGGATGGAGGAGCTTCAGGCCCAGCTGGAGAAAGAACTCCAGGTACAGCCTCCAATCCTTTAATGTCTACTTCTTCTCTATGTGAGGAGGTGAAGTGGTGAAGGGGTGGGACCAAAGTTGAGTCTGGAAAGGGAGGCTATAGTATCCATTGTCCATAGGTGAAGAGTCCTCTTCTAGAAAAACCTAGAGGTAATAATGTAGGAAAAGCATCCATAGTGAATTCTGCCAATAAAGTAGACCATTCAGAGATGTTGGGTAAAGGAGTTTGAGCAGCCTGATAAGGGGAGAGCTTGGCATACCTGTGGTACAGAATTAACTGGCATAGTTAACCCTAAAACTACTTCTGCCAGACATGAGCCACATGTCTCGTGGGAAGACTCCTTTCATGGGGTCTTGGCCCTCTGTGCAAAATAAGGGAACTTGATGCTCTGGTACTTCCTTTAGTTCTACAACTGGTACTTATGTAGGATAATGGCAAGAAAAGAGAGTGAATGTCTTTCCCTTTGCCTTGGCCGTGTAGAAGAATGCTTTCAACTCTAACCATGGGTGCATTCCACTTTCCTTAGAATGGTTCCCTTTTTGAGGCTGACTTCATTCTACTGGATGGAATTCAAGCCAACGTGATCCAAGGAGAGAAGCAGTACCTGGCTGCCCCCCTTGTCATGCTGAAGATGGAGCCCAGTGAAAAGCTGCTACCTATAGTCATCCAGGTGAGGTGTCCTGGGCAACCTCCTCCCAACACTGCTCTGTGTTCATCCCCAACCTCTTCCACTGGACAAAGACAGCTGGTTCTTGTCACCCACCCCTGCATCATTCAGTGATACCTGCCCTTGTATTCAATCTCTCCTTTATACCTTACAGCCTACTCACTACTCACCTGGAATTGCCTTTTTGAGGGTCATAATGGTCTCTGTTGGCTACCAATCTCTTTCTGACCTTTTAGTGTATGGAATACACTTTCTTTCTCAGATGCATTTTCTCCCTTGGTTTGATGTCTTTCATTCTTATTGTTTTCATCAATCAGTTGATGAGAACTGTCAGGATCTCACATGTCTAGCTTCTTCTTCCTATTCTACCATCTTAATCCATACCCTCATCAGGGTTCTCTCAGCCACACTGGAAACCTCTTTCCAATTCCTCCAGCTTTGAACCTGACCATCATGGCACTGACACTTCCCCCACAGCTAGTGAGAGCATGAGTGGAAGGGCTTCATTCCTCTTATTAGTTTATAACCCTCTGGAGACGATAATCTTAGTGTTTCCCTCCAGAATAATAAGCATAGTTTCTAAATAGGATGAAGTCAATTAATGCTTAGTTCCTCTTTGTTTCAGATCCAACCTCCCAGCCCCAGCTGCCCCATCCCACCACTGTTCCTGCCCTCAGATCCTCCACTTGCCTGGCTCCTGGCAAAGATGTGGGTCCGAAGTTCAGATTTCCATGTTCATGAGCTCCAGTATCACTTGCTGAACACTCATTTGCTGGCTGAGGTTATTGCTGTGGCCACCATGAGGTGCCTCCCAGGACTGCACCCTGTCTTCAAGGTACATTCTCTACCTACATGTCCTATCTTTCTGATATCACAGAGAAATGGAAAAAAAAAAAAAATTCAACAGCTACCTAAGATTTTAGAAGCCTGTTGAAACCAGTTTGGCTCAATGGATAGAGTGTCAGCCTGTGGACTGAAAGGTCCCAGGTTCGATTCCAGTCAAGGGCATGTATCTTGGTTGTGGGCACATCCCCAGTAGGAGGTGTGCAAGAGGCAGCTGATCGATGATTCTCTCTCATTGATGTTTCTAACTCTCTATCCCTCTTCCTTCCTCTCTGCAAAAAAATCAATAAAATATATATATATTTTAAAAGATTTTAGAAGCCTAAGCCTTTTAGTTGGTAACATGTTAAGAAAGCTTCTTCTAATTGAATATGCCCATGTTATGGTAATTTAAAAAAAAAACTTATAACAATTTGTGAACAGTGAAGAGAAGATTATTGTGTCAGGATCTTAAGTCTTATGACTTTATTTAATGTTTAAATTATTTTATTTTTAGATAATCATAGATTCTCATACAGTTTTAAGAAATAATATAGAGACATGCCATCTACTGTAATAAGTCACTTAGCATATATTCAGCACTTATTGTAAGGCAGCTCTTATATTCTCCAGCAGAGTCTGTTGTAGAGCAGGAATATAATTTGACAAACAAAACTATTTTTCTGTTTTCATATAGTTAGTATTTAAATGGCAACACAAATGGTACACATAAAAAATGATCAGAAAACAATCTCAAAATAGAGTTTGAAATCAAGAGAGAAAGCAACAAACATCATATTTTTTATGGAGAATGTTAAACCACAACATTGGATCCATTAAGTAGAAGGTCAAAGGAATAAAAAAGCATCCCAAGCAGTTATTTATTCTTCCCAATGAGAGGTGATGGCATGGTACTAAGATAAATGAAAAACAGCCGAGACCATTGTGGTAGATCGTTGGTCTGCGGACTGAAGGGTCCCGGGTTCGATTCCGGTCAGGGGCATGTACATTGGTTGTGGGCAAATCCCGGATAGGGGGTGTGCAGGAGGCAGCTGGTCGATGTTTCTCTCTCATCGACGTTTCTAGCTCTCTCTCTCCCTTCCTCTCTGTAAAAAAATCAATAAAAATATATATATTTAGATAAATGAAAAACAAATGCAAATACTTTGTGATGAGAGGAAATAGTTATTGCAGCATGCTTAGGTACAAGATTGGAGAGAAAGCTCAGAGGTCTAAGCTGCTGAAGCCTCAAGAAGCCTACCAGGTAGATATGGTTGTACTGATCCAAAAATATTGTAATTTTATAAAACAATGAGCCTAGAATATACTGCTAGCTAGAAAGCAGCAAAAATAGCCTTATGCTTGCTTTAAAAATGCATGTTTTATTTTATTTAATTATTTTTAAAATATTTTTTTATTTATTTCAGAGAGGAAGTGAGAAAGAGAGATAGAAACATCAGTGATGAGGGAGAATCATTAATTGGCTGCCTCCTGCACATCCCACACTAAAGATCAAGCCCACAACCCAGGCATATGCCCTGATCAGGAATTCAACTGTGACCTCCTGGTTCATACGTCAGTTCTCAACCATGCCAGCTTCACACATAGCAGCAGGAGCAAAAATGATACAAGTTTATAGACCAGAGCAAAAACAATACAATCAGGAAAAGCCAATCTGAGGTCAAAGACGAGATGTTCAGTTTTAGGTACATGTAGTTGGAAGTAGTAACAAGATATGAGTGCATGATGGGTAAAACATCTGAATTTTATTTCTTCCAGAAGCCCAAACCTTTATCCCCAAACCTGTCCATTGGTAGTGATGACCCCTTTGGGTTCTGGGGTAACATAGACAAGGTAGACACAAACAGAATTCATTGTTGTTGGATTTCATTGATTTTATGATGCCTTTGCATCATCATCTCCTGTGTATCTTAGTAGTTAAATCGACTTTTACACTTCAATATCCCCTCTTCACAGACTCCTTTACACATATCTCCCCTCACCATAACTCCCTCCCCCTGTAAACAGTTGAGTTGTTATCAGGCCACCCAGCAGGGGTAAGCTTGCCCACTCATAAAGGTTACCTGTGCAGGCTCTGCATTCAGACTGCTGGTGTCTGGATCCTGAATCCTGGCCTCAGTTCTTATTAGATGTGCGCTAAGGGTCCTCATCTCTAAATGGTGATAATAGAACAGCATGACACAGGCTAAATGTAGCAAAAAAAAAAAAATATATAGTATTTCTTGCCATTATGAATAGTTCTTTGTCTTCTGATATTTCTCTCCTGAAGAAGACTTCGGGTTCTCTCTGACACTCAGCATCTTTTTCAATCTTTCTAAAGTTGCAGAAATATGAGAGTTGCCTTAATATGTTAATTCCAATGAACTTAGTTGGGTCTTTCCCTCTCTGCAGCATCACCAGCTCACATAAATATCAATATTGCATGAATCCTCCATCTCAGGATAAAACAAAATTATCTAAGACAAAAGGAAATGCACATCAGGATCAGGTGGCCTTTTTTAATGGACAAGGGAAAGCAGGAGAGAGGGGCTCTACGAAACAGTGCCTAACTGGGGATGGGAGGAAGTTTGACAATGGCCCATCAGCTGATAAAGAAGCTAGATCAGTATGGCTCCTTTAATTCTGACTAAAAGTAACCTACCTACCCCAATTCTGAAATTTAAAAAATGCAAGAGAAAAACAACTAGAGATTAAAGGATTAGCTTTGAAAATTAGTATAAACTGTAAGGGTATGCATAATAGAAAAAAATATTTTTACAAAATCAAAAGTTATAGGACTGATTCTTAAAGGACATCTATCCTTAAGGTGGAAATAATAAAGGAAATTATAACAACTATTATTCAAGGGTATCTGTGTGCTAGGCAATTATTAAACACTCTCATACATAATACACACAAGCATCACCACAGCATTTGTGATGAGACCCTATTGTCATTCCCTGTAAACAGATAAAGAGATGGACCCTTAGAGGGTTTATTTTCTTGGTCAAGTATCAAAGTAAGTAATGAAGTGTCAATTAAAATCACGATCATTCAGACTACAAAGCTCAACTGACAGGGCCATATGAGAACATGAGAGTAAGACATCAGAAAGGCAAGAGGGAACCAACCTGCAAAGACTCTAACAGGGATAAAATGGCCAAGAAGAGAGGGAGAGAAGGCTACCATGCTGAGTGCCACTCCCTAATAAAGAAGGATCCATATTTCCTCCATATACCACCCTTCTCCATCCAGCTCCTGATCCCACACACACGCTACACCATGGACATCAACACCCGGGCACGACCTGGACTCGTCTCAGATGGAGGTTTATTTGACAAGGTAAGGAGGTAATGGGGTGGCCACCTAATTATCATCTCCTGTCACTTTCAAGCTGCCATTCCCCTTGTGTGTATGTCCTGACCCTTAAACTCAGGAGCCTTGTCCCTTTATACCAATGTCATTAAATCTGAAAAGTCCACATCTGACCACTTTATATACTATGCCATGTTCTCCAGCTCTGTTTCTCCCCTCAAGATCTTTCATTTCAACTGGCTGGCATGGCTCAGTGGTTGAACATCAACCTATGAACCAAGAGGTCATGGTTCAATTCCCAGTCAGGGCATATGTCTATGTTGCAGGCTCAATCTCCAGTGTGGGGTGTGCAACAGGCAGCTGTTCAATGATTCTCTCTCATAGTTGATGTTTCTACCTTTCACTTCCTCTCTAAAATCAATAATATACATTTCTATTGTCACAGGCATGGAGCACAGGTGGAGGGGGGCATGTGCAGTTGATCCGTCGGGCCACGACTCAGCTGACCTACCGCTCCCTCTGTCCTCCTGATGATCTGGCTGACCGGGGCCTGATGGGAATCCCAAGTGCCCTCTATGCCCATGATGCTTTACGCCTCTGGGACATCATTGCTCGGTGGGTGAGAGTGCTAGCTGAGAAATACAGGGACATTGGGAACAGTGAGAACGGGGCTTTAACCTGAGTTCACCATGTGGGCAAAGGAATACAGAACAAGAAGGTTGAGACAAGAGAAGCAAAGGACTCCATCAAGGAGAAATGAGGAACAGTGAGGAGGTAGTGGGCCAAATCTGAGAATGGGAAAGCTAAAGTAGACAGCAGGCAGCGTTGTGTGGGTGAGTAAAACCAAGGGGTCTGGTAGAATCAGGGTTTTTGTTATGAAGAGTGACTATCAACCATGTGTATGGAATCCTTTTATTTACTTATTTAATATATTGTATTTGTACTGATTTCATAGAGGAAGGGAGAGAGGGAGAAAGAAACATCAGTGATCAGAGAGAATCATTGATTGTCTGCCTCCTGCCTTCCCCCATATCCCCTGTGATCAAGCCCGCAATCCAGATATGTGCCCCAACTTGGAATCAAAAATTAACCACCTGGTTCATAGGTCCACACTCAACCACTGAGCAACATCAGCCCGGTGGAATTATCAAAACTAATAATATAAGTTTTTTCTTTCTAAACTAGTGTGTAGAAAAAACTAAGGGATATCCCAAAGGCAAGTCTTGTAAGATCTGTCCGCAGATACACTGAGAGTCAAATGGATAGACACCACAGAAAAGGAATAGCAGTCAGAGGCTACAGCCTTCTACTCTTACAGAAGCTCAGCTCCCTTCTCTGGGCAGATACGTGGAAGGGATCATCCACCTCTTCTACCATGGGGATGACGTCGTGAGAGGGGACCCTGAGCTGCAGGTCTGGTGTCGGGAGATCACTGAGGTGGGGCTGTGCCAGGCCCAGGACCGAGGTGAGATTCCTCCCTAGACAAGGGAGCTCCTTGCCAGCCTTGCCCTTCTGGAAGCATGACCTCAACTCCTCATCACCCCCTCTCCCTTCACACATGGAGTACCTTAATCCCATTCCCACTTCCTAAATCTCAGGATAATTCTAGAAACTCAAGGACCCCATGCCTTTTCACAGATGCACCTAACATACCATAAGGACTTCTAAGTCCAGAACCACAGTCAGTGAGTCATCTGCCCAGGCCCTGCCAAATACTCTCCGAATGTCTGTTTTCTTACTTAAGGTTAGAAATGGGGAGGTTAATACTACCAAGGCCCATGACAGCCTATACTTGCTTTCCCTCCCCTTTCCTCCTTGTTGCTACTGTCCGGCCCTCTCCAGGGATCCAGACATCCTGTACACCTGCCACGGTGCAGAGTCATTTCTAGATGTAGTCTCAGTACTGCATATATTTTTACTTAAACCCAAACTCATTGCCATGATCCTTGGGACTCAAGTTTCTTAGGCAAACATGCCCTCCTCACAAGTAAACAACATTTAGGTCCTCTACCCCATTTTTTTCCATAGCAAAAAAATAGCCTTTCTTGAGCTCTTCCTAAGTTCATATTCCTCTCTCTAGTACACATAGGCCAAATGGGACTGTTTTGAATCATCCTTTAGCTCCTTGCCACTTCACGCCAATACCTTGCATCCCTTCCATTCCCTCCATGTGATGATTGTAGCCAATAGCTAAGAGCTATTACCTGTAACCAAGCCCTGTGGATGCAAACATCAGTAAACCACAAGCCAACCATGGAGTGTAGTAACACCTCAAAGTAGCTGGGGCTGAACCTTCCGCATTCATCTAACGGCACCTCGTCAGCCCTTCCAAGACCAAAATCTCTGTAGTATGTCTCAGTTCTGTCCATCAGGCTCCACGTGCTCCAAAAGACCCTCTCATTCTCTCTTTCGTGCTTCTCCCCATGAAATACCCACATCAGAGCACTTGTAAAACTTATTTGAGTATGAGCTTTAACCTCTTGCACCCACACTATATCTCTGGCAACTTTCATGGTTCTCTTTGTACCAACCTTCTCTCACCACCCTTATTAAAGGCAGAGTGTTAAGATTTTCTCTTCCAAGACCTATGGCTTGAGGAAAGTTATTTAATCTCTTTGATATACTTTTAATATACTTTAATATTTTATATATAATATAAATATTATATAATATTTAATATTTTAATATACTTTCTCT
This sequence comes from Pipistrellus kuhlii, assembly GCF_014108245.1. Lineage (NCBI taxonomy): Eukaryota > Metazoa > Chordata > Mammalia > Chiroptera > Vespertilionidae > Pipistrellus > Pipistrellus kuhlii. The sequence goes on along the minus strand of NW_023425522.1, from coordinate 9,511,029 downwards.
AAAGTGAATGTATTTCTTGTCCCAAATGAAATAATGAATGTGACAATGTTGTCAATGTAAAATGATTGTGATCATATGCCCCACTCCAAAAAATTACCTCCTCCATATGGTCAGCAACTATAAGAGGTGAGCAGGTGCTTAAGCTTCCTGAGCAGCCTCTCAACTGTAAAGTGAGTGGTTGGGACAGTGGATTTCATGCTGTTTCAGTTCCAACATCAGTCTATAACTTCTTTTTTTTTCTGCATTAGAGCCCAGACCTGAAACTACTTTCCAGGAATGGGAGGGCAATCTCAGTATTCTTAACCACTTTAGGGGAAGGTGGAAATTTTATTAAAATAATATAAACATAGAGAAAAAGTTAATGTTATAAATCATTGGCCTACAAATTGAACTTTTAGTAAGGTGACACACCTATATAATGAGCACAAAGAAAAAAAACATTACCAGCTCCTATAAAGTCCCTTGTATACTATTCCAGTCCTTTCCCATCCAAAAGTAACCACTTCATCTGCACAGGTTCATTTTCCCCATTGGAACTTTATACAAATGAAAACACAAATGTGCATTCATTAATGTCTCCAAATATGTTTGATATATACCCCTGCTGTTGTGACATGCAGCATGTGGTTCATTGTTCTCATGTATGTTATTCTATTTTGTGAATATGACAGGCTTTATTTTTTTCCTTCCTGCCATTGATGGGCATTTGGGTTGTTTCCATTTTGAGGCTATTAATGTCATTGCTGCTGTGAACAATGTTGTGTGTACAGTTCTGTTGGGTGTGTATCTAGAAGTGAAATTGATGGTCATAGGACTTGTGTATGTTCAGCTTTAGTGGTTTCTGACAGTTTTTCAGTGTGCTTGTATACATTTAAACTTCCTCTCCAGAGTATGGGGTAGAGTCAGTATCTTCTCAAATATTTGAAAAATACTTTGGTCATATTGTTAATATGTTATGTTTTCACATTATGAGTTTAAGTTGTATTCTCCCAGTGACTGGTAGAACTGAGGAACTTGTCCTAGGTTTAATAGCCACATGGATATCTTCCTTTGTGTGGAGCGAGCATGTTATTCTTTTGTAACATTTTATTTTGGGTTGTCTACTTCTCTCCTGTTGCTTTTAACTACTTTTGAACACTGGATATTTGACCAACCAACTCTTGGCCCTCTTGGCCCTGCCCACTCTCCACCTTATATACATAGCTACAGTGGACTGAAGGGCTTTACATGAACCATCAATTTATAAAGTAACTTTTATTATAACCTCTATTTTCAGAGTAAAAAAAATATAAACTCAGAGAAACTAGCAATTTATTAGTACAATTAATTAGTCAGGAGTAATCAAAGACTGGTCTGTTGGCTAACTTATTAACTACCCCTCCTCGATTTCTCATAGCTCCTTTTCCTGACTTACTTATATTCTTATCACTAACCTTTTACTTAGTTATTCTGTTTATTATCATTCTTCACTACTACAATCTGTTTTGCCCACAAACATATTCCCAATGCCTATATACTGTGTGATACATACTAGTTCATGACTTTTTAAATAAATGAATGAATGGACACTCACTAATTCTAATATATGGATGGACATGCCAAGATATCAGCATTTGGAAATGCAGTGTCTATGCTTTGTTCTTTTCTCTAGGTTTCCCTGTGTCCTTCCAGTCTCGGGCTCAGCTCTGCCATTTCCTTACCATGTGCATCTTTACATGCTCTGCCCAGCATGCAGCAGTCAACACGGGCCAGGTCTGGATGTCTGAGAGAAAGCTTGGGGGTACTTGAGGAACAGAGCTGGGGTCTAAGTTCCTGAATCAGAGTTTCTGAGTGACTCCAGATTCTTTCTTCCCCAGTTTGACTGGTATGCCTGGGTCCCTAATGCCCCAAGCTCAATGCGGATGCCCCCACCTACCACCAAGGAAGATATCACAATGGACACAGTGATGGGCTCACTACCTAATGTCTGGCAGAGCTGTCTTCAAATGTTTGCCACATGGCTTCTTAGCCAGCCACAGCAAGACATGGTAAGAGGGGACCTCTGGAATTCTGAGGGGACTGATGGCTGACAAGGAGACTTAGGGTGAGGGACTGGAGTTTGGGTTCCTTTGTCTTAGAACTAGAAGATGATTGATCCTTGCTTTCTGCTTCAGGTACCACTGGGGCATCATAAAGAAGAGTATTTCTCAGGTCCTGAGCCCAAGGCTGTTTTAAGGCAGTTTCAGGCTGATCTGGACAAACTGGAAAAGGAAATCGTGGCCCGGAATGAGCAGCTAGACCTTCCCTATGAATACCTGAAGCCCAGCCTCATAGAAAGTAGTGTTGACATCTGAGCCCAAATTGTTCACTATTCAAATACTTGAGGCCACCACCATGATTAACATCCCCCCCTACCCCACTCTTCTCATGCATCTGAGTTGCTAAGGTTCTATTTTCTCCTCTTGGGTTCCCTACCTAAATATCTCACCTGCATGAAGCATTGTCCTTACTTCCAGTTCCCTAATAGGATGATCTTTAACTTGAAACCAACTCACTTAGAGAAATTAAATAGCTACTCATATAATGTTTCCTTTCTTCTGGAAATTTTGCCTTCTGCATTTATCAATAAATCATTATATAATGATATTATATTTTCATTGACATAAGTGATTTAAAACATATGTTTTAATGGTGTACCTAATGTTTAATACAATGAGAGAGAAGTTAATTCCATATTCTTTTTTTTCCTGCTCTGGACAATCAGTTATCACAGCACTGTTCATTGAAAAGCCCATCCTCCCTAATCATCTATGATGCTGACATAGATTAAGTTGCCATCTTAGCTTTCCAGTATTTATACCACACTAACATAACTGTTACAGTTTTATACTTAACATAGCCTGCCTTTTACTTTTATGTTTAAGTTCTTTTTGTCAAGGTTTAAAAAATTTAAATACTGAAACCATTAATTGAGGTGGCATTCAGCTTCAAACAAGAATGACTCCAACAGCAAAAGAAACCATCAACAAAAGAAAACTCACTGTATGGAGAACATATTTGCCAATGTTTCACTGATAAAGGCTTAATCTCCAACATTTACAGGGAACTCATACAACATAACAAAAGGAAGATAAACAACCCAATAAAAAAAATGGGCAATGGACCTAAATAGTTTTCAAAAGAAGACAGAGGGAAGGCCAAGACGCATAAGAAAACATGCTCAAAGTCACTAATTATCCAAGAGATGCAAATTAAAATGGCAATTTGGCTGAAACCAGTTTGGCTCAGTGGATAGAGCATGGGCCCGCAGACTGAAGGTCTTGAGTTTGATTCCGGTCAAGGGCATGTACCTTGATTGCGGGCACATCCCCAGTAGGGGGTGTGCAAGAGGCAGCTGATCGATGTTTCTCTCTCATTGATGTTTCTTACTCTCTATTCCTCTCTCTTCCTCTCCGTAAAAAAATCAATAAAATATATTTTTTTAAATGACAATTCGGTACCATCTCACACCTGTCAGAATGGCTATCATCAACAAATCAACAAACAATAAATGCTGGAGAGGATGTGGAGAAAAAGGAACCCTCGTGCACTGCTGGTGAGAATGCATACTGGTGCAACCACTATGAAAAACATTATGGAGTTTCCTCAAAACTCTAAAAATGGAACTCCCATTTGACCCAGTAATCCCACTTTTAGGAATATACCTCAAGAAACTAGAAACACCAATCAGAAAGGATACATGCACCCCTATGTTCATAGCAGCACAATTCACCATAGCTAAGATTTGGAAACAGTCCAAATGCCCATCAGCAGATGAGTGGATTAGAAAACTATGGTACATCTACACTATGGAATACTATGCTGCTATAAAAAAGAAGGAATTCTTACCATTTGAAGCAGCATGGATAGAACTGGAGAGCATTATGCTAAGTGAAATAAGCCAGGCAATGAAAGAAAAATACCACATAATCGCACTCATTTGTGGAAAATAAGTAACATTATAACCTGATGAATAAAAAGATAGATACATGCCGAAACCGTTTGGCTCAGTGGTAGAGCATCAGTCTGCAGACTGAAAGGTCCCAGGTTCAATTCCGGTCAAGGGCATGTACATTGGTTGCGGGCACATCCTCAGTAGGGGGTGTGCAAGAGGCAGCTGGTCGATGTTTCTCTCTCATCGACATTTCTAGCTCTATCTCTCTCCCTTCCTCTCTGTAAAAAATCAATAAAATATATATTTTTTTAAAAGATAGATACAGAGGCAGAGAAGCATCAAACAGACTGTCAAATTACAGTGGGAAGGCTTGGGAGTATTAGGAAGTGAGGGGGTGGGGAGAGAGAGATCAACCAAAGGACTTGTATGAATGCATATAAACACAACTAATGGACACAAGACACTGAGAGGTGGGATGAGGGCATGTGCCAGTGGGTAGGGGAGGCTGGGGGGAGGTCAATGGGGGAAAAGAGAAGATATATGTACCACTATTTGTAATACTTTAAACAATAAAATAAAATTTAAAATAAATAAAAGAAGAATGACTCCAGTAGGCAAGTGGTTTATTTTTGTTATGTAACCTATCTGCAGTGAGCTGTCCAAGGCGGATGTCATGGCTCCTTCCATCTTACAGATCTATTGTCCTTTGTGGATTTCATCTTCATGATTACAAACGGCTTCTGAATCTCTAGGCAACATGTCCATATTACATGCAACTCTCAATGATTGAGCATCAACCTATGAACCAGGAGATCACTGTTCCCCTGCAGGCCTGGCAGAGGAAGGAAGTTGGGGGCAACTGGGTCTGCAGGAAAGGGCAGTTCTGAGGGACCCAGGCCTGCAGGGGAGAGAAATTTGGGGGGAGGGTGTGAGGGGGGGACCAGGCCTGCAGGGGAGGGCAGTTAGGGTTCACCAGGCCTGCAAGAGAGGGAGTTAGGGGTGACCAGGCCCAATGCACAAATTCATGCACATTGAAATGAAATTAATTAGAAGAAATATTTTAATATCACTATTTGCCCTTTATCTATAATATGTCAACCAAATTCACAATAGATAATGACAGATCAAAACAAACATGTACAATTGGCACCAGCACGAGCTTTACATGTATCGCACATGTGTGAGTCAACTTAGCCTTTTATATATATATAGAATAAACTTGCTTAATTAGGCTTCCTTTCTGATTTAGCTAAACTTTTTCCAGCCCAGTAAATCACTCCAACTTCTCTTTTAGGTAATTTTCAGCAACACAGCAATAAATATCAAGATGAAGCAGATTATTATTGTAGATCATGCAGGGAGAAAAAAGGGTGGAATACTTAACTGCAGCAGTGTTTGACTATATTCTGCACAGTGAGAAAACCTGAAACCATTTTCAAGGTCCACCATTTCTTACTTCTTTTCAGTCAGGTCAAGTTTCTAAGTTTTCTAAATCTCCGTTTTCCAGCTAATGAAAATAGGATTCCACCGAGTCTCCTATCTACCTACTCTAAGACTTCTGTGAAGATCAAATGAGTTTGAGGCACAGGAAAAAGCTTCATAGACATTTGGTTAAAGTGTAAAATATTTGCACCTGGCTATGAAGCAACTGGTTTTCCTGGGCTAAAAAGCTGCAAGGAGGCTAGTAATCACTAGAGAGAGGGAGCTGCCGTTGTAACATAATGTCATTACCAGGCACCCACAGCCACCATTTCTGGGCTGGGCTGGACTGTGGGCCACATTTTGTGCCATGGGGTCTTGGAAGCGATGGCTGCAATTTGGTGGGGTGTTACTCTGGGTTGGTGGCAGGGCCTGTGTCCCACTTGGGGAAAGCCAAGTATTATTTCATGGGCATCACGCCCGTGGTGCTGTTTCTCTGTAAATGGCCAGTGTGCACCATGGCTGCTCCTGCATTGAGTGTCTGCCCCCTGGTGGTCAGTGTGTATCATAGATACCAGTCAGATTGACACTTAGCATATTAGTCTCATATATATAGATAATTGTGACAATCACTCTCTACTTCCTTCTGCTTACAACTGCTGGGAAAGAGGTGATGGCAAAGAATTGTTAATGGACTCTCAAACTCTCTGCTTTTACTTTATGTTGCTCAAACAATAAATGACCAAATGATTTTAATTCTTCTATAAAATAAAATGGGGAGGAGAAACCAAGATGGCGGCATAGGGTAGACACCGGAATGCAGCCTACCACAACAAATTTGAATTTAGAACTGAAAAACAGGGGAGGCATTGCCCTGAAGCGCCAGACGGCTGGCTGAGAGGAGGCTCTGCCATCTGGGAAGGAGAGAGAAGGCACACTGAACCTCAGGAACTGTGAAGGTACAGAGAACTGTGTGCGCGAAAAGGCGCTGGCTTAATCCCGGTGCGGAAAGGAAGGGCCAGACCGAGATTGCTGCTGGCTTACTCCCTGCACGCAGAGAGGGCGGGCTGGGCTGAGTTCGCTACTGGCTTACTCCTGGCGCGGAGAGGGAAAACAGCTAACATGGCTGGCTTTCTTGTCCTAGAGGAAAACAGAATCACCCTATTGCTCTGATAAACGGCCCCAGACAGGGAGAGGCCAGACTGTCAGGCAGTGGGCAGAGATCTCTTGGAGGTGTGTGAAGCCAGAGGCCATTACTGCAGGACTTGGAGAGGAGCCGAAGGGAAAACAAAGTTTGTCTGCACCAACCCGAGACTCAGCCCTACCTGTGGCTGAGCACAGAAGCTCTCCCAGAGGCTGGCTTTCTCTAAGGAGGGACTTGCAGGAATCCAAAGCTTGTCTGCGCCTTTACCAAAGAGGTGCGCGCGCGCCTGCAACCAATCTTCCAAAACTCTCCATGAACAGGACTTTTCTAAGGCGAGACTGACAGGGAACCAAAGATTGTCTGCGCCACCCCGAGACCCCGCCCTATTCAAGCAGAGTACGGAAACCCTCCTAGCTGAGTCACTGCTGATCCTCACAGCCAACTGGCTTGGAGATCAACACTTCCCAGTGATACCAACAATAAGCAAGGCTTAACAACAAGACTGCACACACAGCCCACAAAGGGCTACACCAAGACTGTCCACTGCAGGTAACTGGGAAGGCTGTGCTACTGGGCTCTACCAGAACACCTAGCACACAAAGCTATTCCATCAAATCAGGGAAACAACTAAAATGCAGACAAGAAGAAGGACACAAAGGAAGGAGATGGAGGAAAAGAAAAGATTGGACATTGAATTCAAAACTACAGTTATAAGGTTATCCAACAATATCCTAAAAAAGGCCGATAAAATAAATGAGACCTATGAGGATATGAAAAGGGAGCAACTAGAAATAATAAGGGATCAACAAGAAATGAAGAAAACATTGTCTGAAATAAAAAATATTATACAAAGTCCTAAAAACAGACTGGAAGATCGCAAGAATCAAGACAAAGATTTAGAACACAAAGAGCCAGAGGACACTCCTCTGCAGAAGGGAGAAAATAAAAGAATCCAGAAAGTTGAAGATAGTGTAAGAAACCTCTGGGACAATTTCAAGCGAACCAACATCAGAATTATGGGGATTCCAAAAGAGAGAGAGCAAGATACCGAAAGAGTACTAGAAGAAATAGTGACAGAAAACTTCCCCCACCTGGGGAAAGAAATAGACTTACAAGTCCAGGAAGCCTGCAGAACCCCAAACAAAAGGAATCCAAGGAGGACCACACCAAGACATATCATAATTAAAATTCCAAGAGCAAAAGACAAAGAGAGAATATTAAAAGCAGCAAGAGAAAAGCAGGTAGTGACCTATAAAGGAGCACCCATAAGATTGTCAGCTGATTTCTCAACAGAAACCATGCAGACCAGACGGGAATGGCAAGAAATATTCAAGGTGATGAATAACAAGAACCTACAGCCAAAAATAATCTACCCAGCAAAGCTATCACTCAGAATCAAAGGATAGATAAAGAGCTTCACAAATAAAAAAAAGCTAAAAGAGTTCATCACCACCAAACCAGAATTATATGAATTGCTGAAGGAGGTTATTTAGGAAGAGGAAGAAGATAAAGATAAAAATTATGATCAACAAATACGTAGCTATCAACAAGTGAATCTAAAAACCAAGGGAATTTAAAAATCTGATGAACAATATTAACTGGTGAATATAATATAATCAGAGGAGTGGACTGACGATTTCTCAGGGAAAAGGGGAGTGGGGGTGCGGGAAGAGACTGAACAAAAACTGTGCACCTATGGACAAGGACAATGGGGGATGGGGAAAGGACAGAGGGTGGGGTGGGAACCTGGTGAAGGTGAGCAATTGAGGGGGGGAAGAGGATCACATTTGTAATAATCTGAACAATAAAGATTTATTTAAAAAAAATAAAAAAATAAAATTTCAAAAATAAATAAATAAATAAATAAAATAAAATAAAATAAAATGGGAAGAACCAATAATATTTGAAATAGAAATGTAGAGGCATTGTGAGAGTAACTTAAAATTAAAAAAAGAGTGAGAGACCTGAGCAACATGGCATCTGTGTGTGTGTGTGTGTGTGTGTGTGTGTATGTGTAAGAGAGAGAGAGAGAGAGAGAGAGAGAGGAGGGGTAGAAATACTGACAAAGACAGCAGAGGAAAATCCTGTTATCAGGAATAGCCATAAAACATTTTATAAATACCTTACAAGGTTGTCATCATCCTGGCTTTATTAGATATTGATATAATGCTTCACTCCATTATGCCAACATTTAGAAAACTTGTGTTGTTTGAGTGCATGAGCAACAACATTCTGAAAGGGGAAGTTTCTAAGTCTGGGTCATCACAGCAGAGCAGAGGCCAGCACCAGTAGGCAACTAATGAGTTAGATTGAGAAAATAATGAGGGAAAGATATTAGAACAAGAGCCAATGAATCAATGAAGAGAGTAAGATAAAAATAATAATAATAATAACACCTCATGGAACAGACAACAGTATGGTGATAAACAGAGGAAAAGGGGGGAGGTGAAAGAGAGTAAACATGGATAAATGGTGATGAAAGGAGACTAAATTTTGGATGGTGAATGCACAATGCAATGGGCAGATAATGGATTACAGAATTGTACATTTGAAACCTATATAATTTTACTGACCAATGTAACTACAATAAATTCAATAAAAATGAGCTAATGAAAATAATTATAAATAGAACTTGGAACTATAAACAGAGACTCCTTCCCCAAATTCAGGTAATCTGCCCCCTCTGCAACTTCAGTAGCTCTCTTCTCATTTGGAATTTAACCTTGCCTGTCCAGGATGGAAAGAGAAATCTGAGCAGGTCAGTGCAGCAGTTCTGGGACTGTAAATCCCTGCCTTGATCTTTCATACTTCTCGGTGCATTCTAGCCCCTCCTTTCACTATAACATCAATGTGACCTTATATTTGTCTTGCCTGAAATTCATTTATTATTTATAGTTGTAGGAATTTTTGTGTGATTTTTATGAATCACAACATTATGTTAAAATATCCTGCTGACTCGAAAGATTTGTAGTGAAAAGCAACAATCAATCCCTAGCCAACTCCCAAACATAAGATCAATGTTATGTATGGCTCATGTGTTGCAATTGTTTCTGAAGTCACTTGTATTTCATCTGTATGTCTCATGTTCTCTCTTTTCATTGCTTGCCATGTTTATGATGATGAAAGATTGTTTGTCTCCCCAAATGTATATTGATAATTATTTTCTGATGGTTTAACATGTTTCTTTATTCCCTGTACTTCCTACATGCTGGTGGTTATATCCATATGTTCCAACTCAGCCTCAGGTGGGAACTTCTGCACAGTGACTGGGGTCCCTCAGCCAGAGAACTGGAGTTATACGGGTTGCCCACAGTACTTAACTAAAATTGACCGAGCATAAACTAAATACAGACACAAGAGTTAAAATGCATGAATCCCAAGGTTTATTTACCAGAGTCCTGGTGGTTTCCAGAAGCCTACGCAGGTCACCTGGAGATCCGCGCAGACAGACACGCACACTGGACAGGAACACGTTGCTGCAGCGTCTCTGTCAGGAACGAGGCCTCAGAGGTTCGGCTCACAGGCAGAGTGACAGCTTCACTCAGGCAGAGTCTCATGCAGTATTTCGAACAGGGAGAAGAGAGTGGGAGAGCACGTCGGGTGGAGGAGCCCTTCGTGGTCTCTGCCCAGTGCCTCTAGGTCCCTTCTTTTATGGCCATTTGTGGGTGTTTCTTAATTCCTTCTGGGTGCCACCAATAGATCTTCAGTGTGCCTAATCGGGCGCTCTCCAGGTACCTTTTGTCTCAGTTTCTAACTTTTCAGATAAACACTTGTTAGGGCGTTCACACAGTTACAACTTTCCAGATAAGCACATGTTAGGGCGTTCACACAGTTAGGGGCTCAAAGTCAGTTTTAAAACTCAAGTTTTACAAAATGGATCCAAGTCACATTATATGGAGTTACTTATACTAAGCCTAAAACACATTTCAAATAATTTCTTTTACTTAAAATAAAATCAGAATAAGATCAGAAATACAATTCACACTTAAACTATAAATCACTCATAAAAGTAAATGCTTTCATTCCTATTTTAAATCAGGAATTATTTAATTATTAAATAATTACAAGTAATTATTCTTACAGTTTTAAATCCTTAAATCATCACACTAATATAACTAAACACCATAGATTGGATAAGAAACACTAACAGTTTTATATTTCAAGGTGGCTTCTGAGTTGGTGCTGTTAATGAAAAAAAAAAACATTGAAACCTGACAAGCTCAGGGGAGGCCTGTGTGGCAGTCTTGCAAACTCAGAGACCTAAAATAACCACAAAAGATTGTTTTAAAATTAAATATTTAAACTACGAACAGGTTATAGTGGGTAGTCATGTCCTAGGCAGATATTTTCCCTAACAAAGATCAACTTAGATCTTTTCTGAGCCCATTTGCCTTCTGGCCTCTAAGATAACATATCTGTGAGATGTCTGGGTAACTTGTAACTTCCTTTTTACCCCTGACCCCTCAGGGCACACAAATGGCCTTGAGACATTCCCTCATTGTTATTGTTGTCAAGTTAATTGTCAACTGTTAATTGCGTTAAAGTATTCTGTATCCATTTCTGTAAAAGAAGCACATGTCCATCATTTCACCTTTTACCCTATCCCAGAGGTTTCTCCGCTTTGCTCTGTCCCACCTCCCTAATCTATTGCCAATGAATTTCATGTAATTCACCTAAGTCCCTTTCCTTTGATTGCAAAGTATAAATATAGATGTAGCCCTGCATTCTCCCGTATCTCAATCCATTGAGGTTGTGCTTCCTGGCATATGTCGACAGTTTGGCTCAAATAAACTTACTAAAACTCTTTACAGGTTTCAATGTTTTTTTATGTTAACAGTGCCAACTACCAGAGGCACATAATCATTGGCAATATCTCTTTTTGTGCATTTACTCGTAGCCACAGAACTATTTCTTAGATCAGTGTTTTTCAACCTTTTTTGGGCAAAGGCACACTTGTTTCATGAAAAAAATCACGAGGCACACCACCATTAGAAAAATGTTAAAAAATTTAACTCTGTGCCTATATTGACTATATATAAAGTAATTCTCTTGAATAGGAATCAAATAAACACAAAGAAAGTATTTTATAATTACTTTATTATGAAATATTAAGTAAACAAAATAGTGAAAAATTATAAAATTCTTGTCTTGTCTGCACCTACGGCACACCAGGCAACATCTCGCGGCACACTAGTGTGCCGCGGAACAGCGGTTGAAAAACGCTGTCTTAGATATACTGTATTACTTTATTAAGGTTTGCAAACTGTTGGTATTTTAACTCCATCATTCCTGTGTCATTTATTAATTGGAATATACCTAAGAACTAAAATATTGGATAAAGATGTCTGGATTAGAAGTTGGCAAGAATGTGGAAAATGGGATTGGCTTAAGGTCAGTCTATTGCTGAGTCTGCAAGTATAGGTTTAAGGGACATAGCGAAGATCAGACATAGAGGTCTGGGGGAGTGAAGTAGTTGTGGTTCCACGTTGAGTCCTTTTTCTGATGGAGGCATGTTAGAAGTTCAGTGGCCATGATACTCATGCAGAGTGAAGACCCATCAGGGCAGAGAGCCTGGGATAATAGGGTTGCTGCTACAGCATTTGGTAGATCCATGGAAAAGTGTAGTTCATGCTCATCAAAACTCATGGGTTCACTATCTTAATGTATACAGAACTTTCTTCTGGACACATCTATTACTTCCTTTTTTCTATGTATTTCCTTTTCGTTACACTAAGAGTAGGTTAACCAGTAATTGTGCCAACCACACCTTGGTGAGGACCTCGGGTTTTATTTTCTATTCATTATGAAGCATTAGAATGGGGTTAAGCAGCTAAAACACTTCATTCTATTGGGGTTGGTAATCTCTAGGTCTTCCTGCTGGGTGTGTCAGAAATGCAAAGCCCTGACAGATCATTACTATTTATCTGTCAAGGTTGTTTCAGCAGGGGGGAACTACGAAAATGTTCCTGTAGACAGAGAATGGACATGGATCTGCTTACCACAGTGGCCAGTGACCCAAACTTACGGTCCTTTCCTATTGCAGCCCACTGTGTGTGCTGCCACTCACCTCGGCCCAGCTACATCACTCGCGCTGTACGTGGTAGGGCATGAGGAACTGATGTGAATGTGAACTGTGGTTACTGCTTTGCTCTGACTAATAACATCCCCTTTGTTACCAAACTAGAAGTTTTGTGTCTTCTGCTACCATTCCTCAAATAGCAAGTAGTCAAATCTTACTGGTTTTTAAGTTGGGTGAAATCCCAGACCCTTCACTGATCTTGAAAATTACATTCAACCTATTGACAATTTTTTTTTTATTTTTTTAATTATAGCTTTCTATGCTGGTGGAGATGCAGATAAAAGGGCACTCTGGTACCAGCCTTTGGGGAAGCAATTTGACAATAATAAACATTGGTCTACACTTATTGGCAAATTCATTGACTTTATACATTAATTTGTGTGGACTTCACATGTCAAGCATACCTCAAAATCATGGTTTAAAAGGAATAGCCAATATACAATATATACAAGCATTTTACTCTATGAATCTCATTTCTGGAAATCTATCCTTTGAGGGTACATATACAACAGTGTTCATTAAAGCACTCATCACAATTAATACTGAAAACCATCAAGAGAGTAATCCTTCAAGCTCATGAAGAGAGCAGTTAGACCTCCATCTATTGATTTGAAGATAGTCTCATCATGAATTGTTAACTGTGGAAAACAACTTCTAAGAAAATAAATGTATAGTGTGACCATTTTTGTGGAAGAAATTACATAAATCATATGAAACAATCTGATTAACAGAAAGAAGTGGAGAAGCAGAAACAGTAGATATTGACATTGGTTGTCTATCTAGGATGGGGGTGTGGATAGAAAGCAAAAGGGAGAAAAGTAATGCATTAGCTACTCTAGGTGCATGGGCACTGAAAGCTTATTACAGGAAATGCTCTAACTTATCCCTGACCTCTGAAGTTTCCCAAGAAGGGCTTTCTCTAGCCCGCAATGGCAACCCCAGTGCCCCTTTGGCACACAGACGTGGTAGGTGAATAGAAAGTGAGCACAGTTTCCCAGAGGCACCAGACACTGCAAGAAAGCAAAGGGATAGTACCCAGGACCCCTTCAGAAAAGTAGTACAACCAGACAGAGGGGGGAAGTGGGGTTGGAGGTAATGAGAGCCTAGAAAGAAACTCTGGTGGAATCTCCCTGCCCCTCTCCCTCTCTTGCCCCACCCAGGCTCAGTCCCTCATCTTCCCCTAAGCCCCATTCTCAGCACTTTGCAGAGAAAAGCAGCAGCCTTTCCCCCACCCTCTAACTAATCCCAGGTTCAGGTTTGTGTGGGGTGGGGCCCAGTCCTGCAGTGGGCTGGCACACGGAGTCCTGCTATATTAAGGCAGCAGAAGAAAGCCTGGCCACGGAATCTTTGGTACCAGTAACAGAATCTTTGCCACCCAGAAGAGCCCACCTGCTGCCATGGGCCGCTACCGCATCCACGTGGCCACCGGGGCCTGGCCCTTCTCTGGGTCTTTCAACCGCGTGCAGCTGTGGCTGGTGGGGGAGCGCGGGGAGGCGGAGCTGGAGCTGCAGCTGCGGCCAGCGCGGAGCCAGGTGGGCAAGGGAAGCTGGGATTCAGGACCTGGAAGGGCTGGGCTTGCTGCATAGGTCGGGCAAGAGCGATACAGGAAGCTCAGAGCCAGTAAGGGAGCATCAATGCTGGCTGGGACTCCCAATGAGAAAGGATAACTGCACCTGGATACTTGAGAGGGTCAGAGCCAGAGCCCACTAGGAGCTCAATCCCTTTCTCCCTTCCCCCTCCATTCAGCCTCAACTCCTTTGTCAAGTGACCCCAGACCAATGTCATTATAGGATCAGTGTTCCAAGGGGGAGGGTGCTCTGAGAGCATAGGAGCAGTGAACTAAGTTAATGGACAGTAGTGTAGGTGACAACACTCATTCCCCCATTCAAGACACCACTGGCCCCACCATACGTCCTTCATCCTCCAGTTGCTGTGAGGTGCAGGTGTTGGGGAAGGAAAGTTGTATTTGAAGGCCTTAACCGCAGACTCCACAGAGTACCCCACACCCTCAGTTAAGCTTCCTCTCCCGGATCCCCGCTACTAGTTCTCACCGGGTTCTGGTCCCCACAGGTGGAGGAGTTTGAGCAGGACGTTCCCCAGGACCTGGGGCCACTGCAGTTCGTGAAGTTGCGCAAACACCACTCCCTGGTGGACGACGCCTGGTTCTGCGACCGCATCACCGTGCAGGGCCCGGGAGCCTTGGAGGAGGCCGCCTTCCCCTGCTACCGCTGGGTGCAGGGCCGAGGGCCTGCTGACCCTGCCCGAGGGCACTGGTGAGGGGCCGCCTCAGGGAAGTGGGTGCAGGGCTTAGGGTGTACAGAGAAAGATAGGGGATAACACTGAGGAAGGTCTTAGGGGGTTAAAAAGCACATGCTCAGCAGGTTAAAAGTGGACAAGACAGGAAACAAGGGGAATGTTATACACAGAATGAAAAAGCAGGATGTGTGGATCCCACCTCCCAAGGTGTGCCCTGGGAATGGGAGGAGCAGCCGTGCTGGGAAACAGAAGAGCCAAAGTAAAGGGGAAAGGAGATCTCCATGTGACTGGGAACAAGTTAGGGCAGGGACAGGTAAAGCTAGCACATGGGACCCCTGAAGAGCTGGTTTGGCTGTGACAATATGGAAAGACACCTGAGAGGGCAGGGAGCACACTGACCGGGTGAGGATGAATGAGGACAGCAAAGAGAGAATCCGTTACCTTAGGAAATAAGTATGAGAGACAATTGAGGGAAATGACAGGTAAGAATGGAAACCTGAACTAAAATGTCTTTGAGGCACAAGTAAATACAGGTACGGAGGAGGCAGGATTAAGCCAGGTGACCAACTATGAACTATGTGAAGTTGAGGACAGATGAGGTGAAGCCAGGTAAATGCAGCAACATGGATCCACTATTTCGTTTGGCACACAGAGAATACCTTGTCCCAGGGAACAGGTGACAGTGGGAGTAGGCTGTGGTCAGAGAACGTAAGTGTACCTAACTTGAAATATGTCATTTTGGAAAACAGCTTAAGGTGTGGACAGGGAAGAACCAGAACAGGGGAAAATAACAAAAGAATTTTGGATAATATAGGTAGATGATGACATTTCAGCTGATTAAGAATGAAATTCATAGATAATGAAGAAGATATAGATACATAGAGAGACAGATGGGGATAGATGGGTAAATTTGAGTTAAATATTATGATCGGATGTCAAAATGGGATTTTCCTCTCAGGACAAATATGAGATCAGAGATTGATGAAAACAAGAAAAGGGAGTGGGTGAACTTGAATGACTAGGAAAATAAGCAGGGGAAACAGAGCCAGAGAAAAAGGCAAAAAGGTATGGTGCCATGCAACTCAGAAACAGGATATTGGAAGAAGCCAGAGCATAGAATAAAAGTGCAGAAAGCATTGAAGTCAACTACCTTAATGTCTCCCCAGCCCGCCTAGCAGGAAATAATACTTGGGATGTGTTCCAGAAGCACCGAGAACAGGAACTGGAGGAAAGACAGCAAATCTACTGGTAATTGCCCTATTAAAAGCCTCCCAAATGTACACCCCCTCCCTGACAACTTCCTCCATCAATGACTTCTACCCCCTCCATTAACCTTTTTCCCCCGTCTGCTAGCTGGGCCACCTGGAAGGAAGGGTTACCCTTGACAATAGCTGCTGGCAGTGAGGATGACCTACCTGCAAATATGAGATTCCATGAGCAGAAGAGGCTAGACCATGAGTGGTCAGCAAATGATTACAGGGTGAGGAAATGGTCAGAGTGGAGTGGGGCTGGTGGATCCAGAAACAGGTGGGATTTGGTAAATTGATTATTTCATCCTTGATGTCTGCTCTAGGTTTATGGATATTGCCCTTAAACATGTTTATTCCCTCATGAGATCCTGGAACAGCCTGGAAGATTTTGATCAGATCTTCTGGGGACAAAAGACAGCCCTGGCTGGTCAGTAGTTTCCCAGGTCTCCATAACACCTTGATGGCCATGTTAATGAGCTATCTGTCACACTCTCTAGTCCCCAGAACTGCTTGCCCAAAAAGAACTTATACAAGGGAATCTCACAGAGGCCTCATGAATGAAAATATATGGGCTGGATATCAAGGAGTCATGTGACTAAATCCTTGGGGTAGTAGAGTCTCAAGGAGAGGGACATTGTGCTGTGGTGAATACCCTCCTCCTAACCTTCACTCTGACCCCACAGAGAAGGTTCACCAGCGCTGGCAGGATGATGAGCTTTTTGGCTACCAGTTCCTCAATGGCGCCAACCCCATGCTGCTGAGACGCTCCACCTCTCTGCCCTCCCGGCTGGTGCTGCCCTCGGGGATGGAGGAGCTTCAGGCCCAGCTGGAGAAAGAGCTCCAGGTACACTTCCCAGCCCTTTATTGTCTTCTTATCTATGTGAGGGGGTGAAGAGGAGGGACCAAAGGTGAGTCAGGGAAGGGAGGCTGTAGTAACCATTGCCCTTGGATGCAGAGTTCTCTGCTTGAAAAACCTAGAGGTGATAAAGTATGTAAGGAAAAGCATCGAGGCTTTATATTGCCAATAAAGCCAGCCATTAGGAGATGTTGAGGAAAGAAGCTGACAAGGGGAGAATGTGGCATACCTGTGTTACACACTCAACTGGCATACCCACTTCTAAAACTACCTGACACCAGCAAGCCCCATGTCTCTAGGAAAGACTCCTTTCATGGGGTCTTAGCCTCCCGGTAAAATGGGAGCACTTGAACCTGATGCTCTAGTTCTTCCTTCACTTCTGCCACTGGGACTCTGGTGCTGATGTAGAATAATGGCAAGAAAAGAGAGTGAATGTCTTTACATTTCTGCCCCTTTCTCTTGGCCATGTGGAGGTATACTTTCAACTATAACCATGGATATGGTCCTCTTTTCCTCAGGGTGGTTCCCTGTTTGAGGCTGACTTCATCCTATTGGACGGAATTCCAGCCAATGTGATCCAAGGAGAGAAGCAGTACCTGGCTGCACCTCTTGTCATGCTGAAGATGGATCCCAGTGGGAAGCTGCTGCCCATGGTCATCCAGGTGAGGTGTCCTGGGTATCCCATTCCCAACACTGCTCTGTTCATCCCCCACTCTGCCAAGGGACAAAGACAGCTGGTTCTTGTCATCTATCTCTGCCTCACTCAATAAGACCTGTCCTCATCTCCAGTCTCTCTTTACAACCTTGTGGCCTGCTCAATACTCACCTGAAATTGCCTTTTTCAGAGTCTTTGTTTGTTCTCACCCTAAGGCTACCAATCTCTTCTGACCTTTGAATCTCACCAATCAATTGATGAGAGCTGTCAGGTTTCTCACACGTCCCCACTTCTTCTTTCTATTCTACCATCCTAACTTATACCCTCATCAGGTTTCTCTCAGTTCTACTGGTCACCTCTTTCCAATTCCTCTGGCTTTGAGCCTGGCCAGTAAGGCACTCACACTTCCCCACAGCTATTGTAAGGATGAGTAGATTATAACCCTCTGGGAGATAACAATCTTAGTGACCAGTGTTTCGCCCAGAATACTAAATGTATAACATATACTAAGGTTAATGAATGCTTAATTTATCTTCATTGCAGATCGAGCCTCCCAATCCCAGCAACCCCACCCCACCACTGTTCCTGCCTTCAGATCCTCCACTTGCCTGGCTCCTGGCAAAGACCTGGGTCCGAAGTTCAGATTTCCAACTACATGAGCTCCAGTATCACTTGCTGAACACTCACTTATTGGCTGAGGTCTTCACTGTGGCCACCATGAGGTGCCTCCCAGGACTGCACCCTGTCTTCAAGGTACATTCTCTACCCTCCATGTCCCATCTCTCTCACATCCCAGAGAAAGGAAATGTGCAACAGTTCTCCAGGATTTAAAAAGCCTAAGCTATCTGGTTGGGAACATGTTAACAATGTTTCTTCTCATTGAGCAAGTGTCCATGTTATTGTAACAAAAAAAATCTTTATAGGAATTTGAGAATGGAGAAGAGGAGATGGTAGTGTCAGGACTTTGAGCCTTGTGACTTTATCTCTAGTGTTTAAATTATCTTTATTTTGAGATTGTCATAGATTTTCATGCAGCTTTTTAAAAAAAATGCAGAGAGATGCCAACTATTGTATTAAGTCAGTTCACTTAGCATATATTTAGCATTTATTGTAAGGCAGCTCTGATATTCTCCAACAGAGTCTGGTGTAGAGTAGGAATATAATTTCATTTTCAAAAAGTATTGCTCTGTGTTCAGAAAGTTAGCATTTAACTGGGAAGACAAATGGTACACATAAAAAATAAACAGATGACAGTATCTAGAAATAAACTTTGAAATCAAGAGAGAAAGCAATAAGCACTATAATTTGGATAGAGAATGTTCCACCACAACTTAGGAATCATTAAATAGAAGATGAAAGGGATAAAAGAGTAGCCCAAGAGGTAATTTAACCTGCCAATGAGAGGTTTGTGGCATGTTAGTTAGATAAATGGAAAGGAAAATGCAAAGACCTTGTAATGAGGAAATGGTAGTTGTGGCATGCCTGGGTGCAAGACTGGAGAGAAAGCTCAAAGGTCTGAGCTGCTGCAACAATGAGGAGCCAACTAGGTAGATACTGTTTAACTGATCTAGAAATATTGCTTTTTTGCTTTGTTTTTAAAGTGAGCCTAGAATCTATTGCTAGCCAGAAGGCAGCAAAAATAGCCTTACGCTTGCAAAAAAAAAAAAAAAATGTTTTTGGAATCTTGATGACACTTCACATATAGAGCAGGCGGGAAAATAATACAGGCTCAAGATCAGGACCAATTAATTGTCAGAAATAATACAAACGAGAAAATCCAGTTTGAGATGAAAGATGAGATGCTCAGTTTTAGGTACATGGAGCTTGGTGCTCACTGAGTCTGCCTCTTGAATGCATCACTTATGTATAGAAGGAGTTGAAATCTGGTGTCATCTCACACTGACCACTAGGTACACTGGCTTCTGGATCTCCAATGGGATGCAGGTCAACTACTGTCTGAGGCCACCCAGCAGGAGCTACAGCATGATCTGCAGATTTCTCCTCTTTGGTTGGAGGTTTTGGAGCTGTCTGACCAGAGCTGCAGTTTGTTAGGTTAAGTTGCGATAGAGTAGGCTATTTATATGCAAAAGCCGCTGTGCAGGGCTTGGGTGGGTTTGTAAATTGGGTGGGGTGGGGTCTCAGGGAATCACTAGGTTAGGGCGTGGCAAACAGCAATGGCTGTCAGTCAGCCGTCTTTGAGTCTCCAAGTTTCCACGCCCCAACGCAGTAAACAATGATTTCTGCGCACACCTCTGCAAGAAAGTCAGCCTCACTTTCTGACCTGATGGCAGACAGTCCAGCTTCTCCCCATAGGAGTTTGGGTTCCCAGAGTGTCACCAGAAACTGGAGTCCAGAATAATGGAAGCTTGTGTCTCCCCTCTGGTTGAAAAAAACAAAACAGCATGCCCAGCTGCCAGCTGCCAGCCCAATTTGCAAGATTCACATGCCTCCCGTACCTTAGCTTTTTGGTGCCTGTGCACGTCTCAATGCTCTTTTCTCTTTCCTTCTAGTTGTCTGAATTCTACTCAGGCAGCTTTCAGAAGGTTCTGGGTGATAGATGTTTTGTCTTTTAGTTGTAGTTTTGGTGTGGTTGTGAGAGGCAGCATGTTCAGGTGTATACATTATGCTGCCATCTTGGTTTTTTTCTGGTTCCTTTAATTCTGAAAGTACCCTACCCTCTGCCAGGGCCAGCCTGAGGTGGGAATTGAGAAAAGAAAGAAAGTCAGGAAAGCGGGATCAGGAGGACTGCAGGTAACCATTGACCTACTGCAGCATCTTTATTTACTGTGTAATGCCTTTTATACACAAACACTTGAATAGGAAGTCTGTCAAGAGGAATGTACTCTTTGTTCCTCTTAATCTTTAAGGGAGAGACAGAGCAGAAGGACAAATTCTTGGTATAGCAAATCTCAGTAAATAGTTACAGACTTCTTGGTAAGCCATGAAAGGTTGCTCTCATTCTACTGATAGTCACCATCCAAACAAGTCTGGAAAAACTGTGTGGGTAGTGGGCTAGCTTTGCTAGCCCCATTCAAGTTCAAGGACCCTGTCAGCTTACACGCGGTCTCCAGCAACCCACCCCACCCCTTACCCTAAAATTTAAAAAATTCAAGAGTCTGTCAGCTTACACCCAGTTTCCAACAACCCATCTCACCCCTTACCCTAAAATTTGAAAAATTCAAGAGTAAAATAATTAGAAATTGAAGGAACATATTTGAAAATTAGTAGAAAGACCAGTTGAAACTATAAGGGTATGAATGATAGAAATATTATTTTTTTAAATCAAAAGTTAAACGGCTGATTCCCATAGAACATCTATACTCAAGGGGGAAATAATAAATGTAATGATAACAGCTATTGTTCAATGAGTCTGTGTGTTAGGCAATCTACTGAACACTCTCATATGTTATACAAAGAAGCATCACCACAGCACCTGTGATGAGACCTTATTGTCATCCCCTGTAACGAGATAAAGAGTTGGATGCTTAGAGGGTATATTATCTTGGTCAAGTATCAAAGTTAAGTGGTGAAGCGTATATTAAAATTCAGGTCTCAGATGTCAAAGCTCAACTTACAGGGGAATAGGAGAACATGAGACTGAGAGAACAGAAAGGCAAAAGCAGACCCGCCTGCAAAGGCACTAGCAGGTACGAAAGTATCAAGATGAAAGAAAGTCACCATGCTGAGTGCAACTCCCTAAATAAGAAGGACCCAAGTATTTCCTCCATAAACCACCCCCTCCAACCTTCTCCATCCAGCTCCTGATCCCACACACCCGCTACACCCTGGACATCAACACAAGGGCACGGAACCAACTCATCTCGGATGGAGGTGTGTTTGATAAGGTAAGGAGATAGAGTGTGGGAATACCTAATCATCCAGCTCTGCATGACCTCCTGTCACTTTCAAGATTCCAGGGCCCCTGGGTGAATGTCCTGACCCTTTAACCCAGGAGCCTTGTCCCTTTATCCCAATATCTTTGAATCTGAAAAGGCCACATCTGACCACTTTATATACTATGCCATGTTCTCCAGCTCTGTTTCTCCCCTTAAGACCTCTCATATCTATTGGCACAGGTAACCAGCTCAGGCGGAGGGGGCCATGTGCAATTGATGCGTCAGGCCATGACTCAGCTGACTTACCGCTCCCTCTGTCCTCCTGACGATCTGGCTGACCGAGGCCTGATGGGAATCCCAAGTGCCCTCTATGCCCATGATGCTTTACGGCTCTGGGACATCATTGCTCGGTGGGTGAGAGTGCTAGCTGAGAAATACAGGGACATTGGGAACAGTGAGAATGGGGCTTTAACCTGAGTTCACCATGAGGGCAAAGGAATACAGAACAAGAATGTTGAGACAGGAGAAGCAAAGGACTCCATCAAGAAGAAATGAGGAACAGTGAGGAGGTGGTGGGCTGAATCTGAGAATGGGAAAGCTACAGGAGACAGCAGGCAACGTTGTGTAGGAGAGTAAAACCAAGGGGTCTGGTGGAATTGGGGATTTTGTTAAAGCGACTATCAACCATGTGTTTGGAATTCTAAAAATGAATGATCCACATTTTATTCCTTTATTAACTAGTGTGTACAAAGAACTATGAGATGTCCCAAAAGGCAAGCCTTGTCAGATCTGTCCCCAAATCCAGTGAGAATTAGATGGATAGACACCACAGAAAAGGAATAACAGTCAGAGGCTAGAGCCTTCTCCTCTCAAGGAGCTCAGCTCTCTTCTCCTCTGGGCAGGTACGTGGAGGGAATCATCCACCTCTTCTACCACGGGGATGATGTCGTGAGAGGAGACCCTGAGCTGCAGGCCTGGTGTCGGGAGATCACTGAGGTGGGGCTGTGCCAGGCCCAGGACCGAGGTGAGATACCTCCCCAGACAAGAGAACTCCTTGGACACTCTGCTGAGAACCCCTTCTCAGTCTTGCCCTTCTGGGGACATACCCTAACCCCTCATCATGCCCATCCCTCCATACATGAAACATCTGAATCCTATTCCCATCTCCTAAGACCCAGGACAATTCTAGAAACTCAAGGATTGTCCTCCTCAGAGACCTTCATGCTTTCTCATAGATGCCCCTCACCTGCCAGTGGGAATTATAAGTCAAAAACCACAGGTAAGGAATCTATTGCCCAGGCTCTGCCAGGCTCTCTCCTAATGGTTGTCTATTTTCTTACTTAAGGATAGAAATGGAGAGATTATCCCCTGCCAAAGCCCATGACAGCCCATCCTAGATTTCCCTCCCTTTTCTTCCTTCCTTCTACTGTCCAGCACACAGAAAGAATCCAGACATCACACACACCTGCCACAGTGCAAGGTCATTGCTAAATGTAGTCTCAATACTGTATATATTTTGACTTAACCCCAAACTCAGTGTCATGATCCTTGGGATTCATGTTCCTTAGGCAAAAGTGCCCTACTCACTGGTTAACTACCTTCAGGTTCCCTTCTCCATTTTTTATCCACAATGAAGAAATAGCCTTTCTTGAGCTCTTCCAAGATTAATAGTCCTCTCTCTAGTACACATAGGCAGCTGAAACTTTTTTGAATCAACATTTAACTCTTTTCCCCTTCACACTTCACATCAATACCTTGAATCCCTTCTACCCCCTCCATGCTATGACTGTAGCCAATAGCTTAGAGTGTTTACCAATAACTGGGCCCCAGGATGCTAACATCAGTAAACTACATGCTTACCCTAGAGTGGAGTCTTACCTCAAAGTATTTAAGGCTGTACTTTCACCATTCATCCAACAGCACCTCAACAATCCTTCGTGACCAAAATCTCTGTAGTATGTCCCAGTTCTGGCCATCGGGCTCCACGTGCTACAAAAGACCCTCTCCTTCTCCCCTTCGTGCTTCTCCCCATGAAATATCCACATCAGAGCACTTGTAAAACTTATTTGACTGTGAGTTTTAACCACTTGTACTCACAATCTTCTCCCTGAGCTTTCATGGTTCTCTTTGTGCCATCATTCTCTCATCATTCTCATTAAAGGCAGTGTGTTAATATTTTCTCTTCCCAGACCTATTTATTGAGAAAGCCATTTAATATCTTTGACTGTTAATATCCTTTCTCTGAAGTGAATATAACTCTTATCCCAAATGAAATTGAATGTGAAAAGTAGACACATGTGTAAAGCGATCAATGTAAAATGATTGTGATCATATACCCCGCGCCAAAAACTTACCTCCCCAATTTGACCAGCAAATATAAAAGGTGAGCAGGCCCTTAAACTTCACTCAACTGTAAATTGAGTGAATAGGACAGTGGGTTTGGTGCTGTTCCAGCTCCAACATGACTCTATGACTTCTCTTTTCTTCTGCATTATAGACCAGATACCTGAAACTACTTTCTGGGAATGGGAGGGCAACCTTGGTATTCTTTTGTTTTTGTTGTTAATCCTCACTGGAGGATATTTTTCCATGGACTTTTAGAGAAAGTGGAAGGGATGGGGAGAGACTCAGAAAGAGAAATATCTATGTGAGAGAGACACACTAATTGGTTGACTCACACACATGCCAGGACCTGGGTGGGGATCAAGCCTGCAACTGAGGTACATGTCCTTGAAAGGACTGAACCCAGGACCATTTGGTCCATGGGCCCATGCTCTGTCCACTGAACCAAACCAGCTAGCACAATCTTGGTATTCTTAATGACTTTGGGGAAGAGTAAGACTTTTATTAAAATAAAACAAATATGGAGAAAAGTTAATGTTATAAATCATTGACCTACAAATTGAACTTTTAGTAAGGTGACATACCTATATAATGAGCACAAAGAACAAAAATCATTACCAGCTGCCCAGAAAGCCCCTTGTATGCTATTCTAGTCCTTGCCCATCCAAAGGTAACCACTTCATACTCACAGGTTAGTTTTACCTGTTTGAACTTTACACAAATGAAAATACAAACATGCAATCACTAATGTCTCAAAATATGTTTGAAATTCATCCATGCTGTTGTGACATGCAGCATGTAGTTCATTGTTCTCATTGTATATTATTCTATTTTGTGAATATGACAGGCTTTATTTTTTCCTTTTTGCCATTGATGGGCATTTGGGTTGTTTCCATTTTGAGGCTATTAATGTCATTGCTGCTGTGAACATTGTTGTGTGTACAATTCTGTTGGGGGGGGGGTGTCTAGAAGTGAGCTCACTGGATCGTAGGATAGTGTGTGTATGTTTAGTTTTAGTGGTTTCTGACACTTTCCCAATGTGCTTGTAAACATTTAACTCCTTCTACAGAGTATGAGTTATAATCAACATATTCTCAAATATTTGAAAAAATACTTCAGTCATATTGTGAATATGTTGTCCTAGGTTTAGTAGCCACATGGATATCTTCCTTTAGGTGAAGCCTGTTATTCTTTTGTGCCATTTTATTTGGGGGTGTCTACCTCTCTCTTACTGCTTTTAACCACTTTTTGAATCCTGGATGTTTGACCAAACAGCCTCTCAGGCCGTCCCACTCTCCACCTTATAAACATAGCTACAATGGACTGAGGGACTTTATATGGACTATCTCCATGGACCATACCCTTTATAAGGTAACTATTGTTATCTCTATTCTCAGAGTAAACTAAATAGCAGCTCAAAGAAGCTACGCAGTCAGTCCGAGGTAATGCAGTTAGCAGCAAAGCAAGGACAGGTTCCTTGACTAAATTATGAGCCACCCCACCTTTTATATCTCATATCTCATTTTCCTGCCTTACTTATACAGTATACTTATCACTATATAACAGTGTGTAATTTTACTTAGTTATTCTGTTTATTACCATTCCTCACTACACAGATTCTCTTTTGCCCACACGGATTCCCAATGCCTACATAGTGTCTAGTACATACCCTGTTTCCCCGAAAATAAGACAGTGTCTTATATTAATTTTTGCTCCCAAAGATGTGCTAGGTCTTATTTTCAGGGGATGTCTTATTTTTCCATGAAGAAGAATATGGTACACATTTATTGTTAAATGAACATAAAGGAAATTTATTACCTGTATACAGTAACAGTAGTACGGTAGTTGTCAACACAAACCAGACAACTGTGAATCCTACAGTATCAAGAATTTACTCATTTATTCAATGACAATCATGTCATCATCTTCTGCAACATCATCATAACAAACCAATTCCTGAATTTCCTGGTGAATTTCTTGTGACTCCATTTCTTTCAGAATCAGTGGACCAAATCTCTCATGTTTAGCCTGGGGGGGGCCTTATTTTCAGGGGGATGCCTTATATTTCACTCAGAAGGAAACCTGTACGTAGGTCTTATTTTCAAAGGATGTCTTATTTTCGGGGAAACACGGTAGTAGTCCATTAATTTTGAATAAATGAACATTATCTAGTTCTTAATTTGTGGATATGTCAAGCTATCAGCATTTATTTCCTTATCTCCTTTGGAACTGCAGTGTCTATGCTTTGTTCTTTTCTCTAGGTTTTCCTGTCTCCTTCCAGTCTCGGGCTCAGCTCTGTCATTTCCTTACCATGTGCATCTTCACATGCTCTGCCCAGCATGCAGCAGTCAACACAGGCCAGGTATGGACTGAGACCCTGGGTCTCTGAGAGAAAGCATCTGGTCTAGGGGACACTTGAACAAGAGAGCTTGAGTATAGGGTCCTGAGTCAGAGTTTCTGAGTGACTCCAGTTTCTTCCTCCCCCAGTTTGACTGGTTTGCCTGGGTCCCTAATGCCCCGTGCACAATGCGGATGCCCCCACCCACCACCAAGGAGGATGTCACAATGGACACAGTGATGGGCTCACTACCTAATGTCTGGCAGACCAGTCTTCAAATGTCCATCACATGGCTCCTGGGCCGGCCCCATCTAGACATGGTGAGAGGGGACCTCTGGAGTTCTGAGGGGACTGATGACTAACAAGGAGACATTGGAGTGAGGGACTGGAGTTTGGGTTCCTTTGTCTTAGAACTAGAAGATGATTGGTCCTTTCTTTCTGCTTCAGGTACCACTGGGGCATCACAAAGAAGAGTATTTCTCAGGTCCTGAGCCCAAGGCTGTTTTAAGGCAGTTTCAGGCTGATCTGGACAAACTGGAAAAGGAAATCATGGCCCGGAATGAGCAGTTAGACCTTCCCTATGAATACCTGAAGCCCAGCCTTGTAGAGAGCAGTATCACTATCTGAGCCCAAATTGGTCACCGTTCAAATACTTGAGGCCCCCAACATGCTTACCATTTCCCCCTGATTTTTACTAATTCCATGCATCTGAGTTGCTATGGTTCTGTTTTGCTCCTCTTGAGTTTCCTACCTAAATACTTCACCTGCATGAGGCATTGTCCTTACTTCTAGCTCCCCTAATAGAATGATCTTTACCTTGAAACCAATTCCCTCAGAAATCAAATATCTACTCATCTAACATTTTCTTTCTCCATGAAAGTTTGTCTTCTCCATTTGTCATAAAATCATTATATAATGAAATTACATTATCAATGACATAAGTGATTTAAAATTTGTTTTTATGGTATAATTAATTTTTTTAATATAGTGGGAGTTAAAAGTTAATTTCTCTGCTCTGGATAATCAGTTATCACAGCACTATTCATTGAAAAGCCCAATAATCTATAATTCTGACTAAATCATGTTTGCATCTATGAATGAGTCTAATTCTTAACTGTCCAGTCATTAATTATACCACATTCACCTAACTAATATAGCTTTATACTTAATGTACCTGCAGTTTTATGACAAACTCATCCAAATTGTTCTTTAGAGGTGCTTTGACTTTGCTTGGGCTCCTAGCCTTCCATAAAAATATTAGGATCAGCTTTTCTAATTCCAAAAATAACACTTGTTATGATTTTTATCAGAATTGCTTTGCATCTACATAATTTTTAAAATCTTAAGCCAATTTTGAATTTTTGAAAGATATACACTGTTACCTATAAGCATTGTGAATTGAATTTACTTATTTTGTTTACATACTTCACATTTATGTTCATAAATAAAATTGGGCTATAATTTTCTCTTCAGCTATCCTTGTCATTTTTTTGGTTTAAGAAGGCTGTCATTTCCCCAAAGAGTAAGTAGGGTAGTGTTCCTCATTCTGTGTTATTTGGGGGAAATTTCACCTAAGGGTAGAATTACCTTTTCCTGGAGTGTTTTATACAATTTCACCTATTTCTTTTTTCAATTTCACATTATCTAGATCTGGTGGTGTTTTTCATGGGGGAAAATTTAAACATACAAACTAAGCTCTAGCTGGTTTGGTTCAGTGGGTAGAGCATTGGCTTATGGAATGAAGGTTTCTGGGTTCAATTCCCATCAAGGCACATGTCCAAGTTGTGGGCTCCATCACCACAAGGACGCCTACAAGAGGCAGCTGATCAATAATTCTCTCATCATTAATGTTTCTCCTTCTCCGTTCCTCTCTGAAATCAGTGCAAATATATATATGAAGAATGAAACTTGGGAGAACACAGAGATAATGGAGTAATTAATGGAGAGATCTCTACCATGATCCATCTCAGCACCTTTCAAAACTGCTCAGTCTCACTCTGGCTGGTTTGGCTCAGTGGGAAGAGCATTGGCCTGTGAACTGAAGGGTTGCAGGTTTGATTCCCAGTCAAGAGCACATACCTTGGTTGCAGGTTTGAACCCCCAGAAGCAACCAATTGATATGTCTCTCTCATGTTGAAGTTTCTCTCTCTCTCTCTCTCTCTCTCTCTCTCTCTCTCTCTCTCTCTCTCTCTCTCTCTCTCTCTCTCTCTTTCTCTCTTTCTCTTTCTCTCCTCCCTTCTCCCCCCAATGATAAAAATATCCTCAGAGGATTTAAAAAAGAGCCACACACACAAAAAGAAAATGCACATCCTCTATAGAGCCAAGTATTTCATAGTCCAGATCATGTTCTCCAATGTTGTCCACAGAAAATCCTACAGAAGCAGATTCTCAGAGGCAGATGTTAGAAAATTTCCTAGGGGAGACTAAATGAAGAAAGAGGCTGACAACTCCAGTATTACATCAAGAGTTCATTAAGGGAACTTACATATGAGGCACATCTTAAGTGACAGCATGACAATATGGGTCTCTTCTATACTTATGTCTTTGCTAAAGAATTTGGCAGGAGCTAAAGAATTATGCAGAACAGGGCAAGATGGACAGGGGCCTGGAATGTGACTCATCTGGAATGAGTGAAAATGCTTCATCATGCTTGCCCAGGGTAGGGGGCAGGGCAATGGCCTGTTCCAGGAAGCAGCACACATAGGGCATAGATAGTCTCTGAGGAGATGTACTGCAGGAAGCAATCCCAGTTCTAGCCAGATCTAGTTCAAGGGTCCTGCAGAGGCCACATCATGGAACAGTCTCTCCTCCATAGCAGAGATGAGTCTTCCTTTTTATTTATTTACTTATGTATTATTTTTGTTTGTTTGTTTGTTTGTTTGTTTTTTGAGAGTATGTTCATTAAAGCTGGGGGAAGTGAAACAAGGAGGGGCTTAGGGTAGAAGAGGCAACAGGAGAGAGCATAGGTGGGACTGCTTTGGTCCTCTAGAAACGTTATAAGGAAGAAATGGGTGTAGGGGAGGCTACTTTGAGTCACAGGGAAGTCAGAGAAAAGGGGGCCTTGGAGACAAGATCAGGAGGTTAACCAATGCTCCCTTCATTACAAGTCTTGTGAGGACCCTTAGAACTTGTGAGGAAAGGCACACCTGAAGGGGAAGAAAGGCGTGGTGTGGACATGCTCCCCAGAGGGAGCGTGCCCAGAAATGCTCAACATAAATTATTTTCTCAGTGTGGGAGGTAAAGACGAACAGGTCTAACTCGGATTGGGTACATTCTTCTGTGTTCATGAAAGATAACATTAGATATGCAATACGAAGCCCAGGCTGCTGAGGCTCAGTGGGTTGGAGCGTCATGCCAGGCACCAGAAGATCATGGGTTTGATTCCTGATCAGGGTGCATGCCTAGGTTAGAGGTTTGATCCCATGTCTGAGTGCATACAGGAGGCAACTGATCAATGTTCCTCTCTCTTTCTCTCTCTCTCTCTCTCTCTCTCTCTCTCTCTCTCTCTCTCTCTCTCTCTCTCTCTCATTTTTCTCTCTTTTCCTCCCTCTCTTAAATCAATAAAACATTTAATGCAATACTGAGTGATTAATATGAAGACCTTAACAATTGAGCCATTCCTCTTTTTATGCTTACAGCATGAACTTTTTAAAGTCATTAAATGATAAGTATGAATTATATCAAACACAAAAAAGTATAAGCATTTTATATAAATCTCACAAAATAAATCTCTCATTACTGTCTTATATCTACTTATAGTATATTGAATTACTATTATTTTTTCAATCTAAAAGATTTGACGAGCCAGACAAGACAAATACTGCATGGTTTCACTTATACATGTGGAATCTTAAAAAAAAAAAAAAAAAATTAAAGTCAAACTCCTAGAAACAGAGAATGGAATGGTAGTTGTCAGGGGCTAGAAGTTGGGACAAGTGGGTAAAGATTATAAAAGGGCATATATTCAGTTATAAAGTAAATAAGGTCTGAGGATCTAATATATAATATGTTTATTATAGTTGGTAATACTGTATTGCATAATTAAAATTTACTAAGAAAGTAGAACTTAAGTGTGTACATCAAAAAATAAAAGGTAACTATGGGAAGTTATGGGTATATAAACTTAATTATGGGAATTTGATATATTTGTAAATATATATCAAATCATCATGGTATATACTTTAAATATATTACAATTTTATTTGTTAATTATACCATAATAATGCTTTAAAAAATTGGAAGCCAAAGTACTTTTATGGAGTTAGCCATTTCCCTCTATATCTTACTATACACAACATGTTCACCATTCTTTTTCATTGGCTTATTAAATATAGCCTACTAGCAATTTTTTCTTCATGCCAAAACAACCCATGTCCATTGTAGAAAATGTAGGTAACCTGGATTAACATAAAAGAGTAAAAAAATAATATAAAAATTACCTAAAACTCTACAACCTAGAGATGTTACCTTTATGTACATTTCCTTTCTGTGTAACCAGGGAGAAGGCCTACAGTGCTTATTCCTCCTCCAAAAGGAATTTACCCTTGTATAGCCCCTGTGCCTACTGCTGGCTTAGTTTATGCTATGCAATCCCATTCCACAAATCACTCAGATTAGACCAAAGAAGATGAGCACGCTACTTGTGCTAGTCAGGTTTGGTCAGGTAAAAGGACACTGCCTTGGGTTTTATAAGCCAAATAAAGGGAATTGGTTACACAGGAAATGGAAAAAGCTCAGAAGCCAAATACAAGATGGTGAGGCCGCTGAGAGATTAGAAACCACTCTCATCAAAAGACACTAAAAAGACAAACCACAGACTAGAAGAAAGTATTTATGAAGCATGGAGCATCTAATTAAAAAATTTGTATTCTGGATGTAAAAAGAACTTTTACAACTCCATAATAAGACAAACAGCCCAATAAAACAAAGTAGACCAAATGTTTTAAGAGACACATTACCAAAGAAAATATATGAATGGCAAATAAGCACCTGAAAAGATGTCCAACATCATCAGTCACCAGGGACAAGCACATTAAGACTAGGATGTCTAAAACTTGAAAGACTGTTGATACCACATGTAGATGAGGATGGAGAGAAATTGGAACACTGAGGATCAGAAAATAAAATGGTATAACTACTTTGGAAAACAGTTTGATAGTTTCTTATAAAGTTAAAGGTTTAATTACCATATGATTCAGCTATTCCCCCTCTAAGTGTTTATTCAAGAGAAATAAAAACATCTGTCCACACAGATGTGATGATAGTCAGCCAGTATGGGTATGGTTGAGCATGGTCCTATGAACGAGGAGGTCACAGCTCCTTTCCTGGTCTAGACACATGTGCAGATTGCAGGCTCGATACCCAGGAGGGGGTGTGCAGGAGGCAGCCAATCAATGATTTTCTCTTATCATTGATGTTTCTATCTCTCCCTCTCCCTTCCTCTCTGAAATTAATTTTTAAAAATGTATTTGAAAATATTTTTTAGAATTAAAAGAAAAACTTGATTACATATGTTCATAAAAATAGTGAATCATGTTCAAAGCAGCATTTTTCATAAAGCCAAAATCTGGAAACAAATCCAAATGTTTATAAATAGGTAAGTAAATAAACAAATTGTGGTATTTCTATACAATGAAGTATTATTAGGCAAAAAAAAAACAAACAGTGGACTGAAGAAAAGATGAATACACTTCATCCTATACTATTCACTAAATACAGTTAAAGTTCATGAGCATTACACCTAAAGCAAATATAAGACTCTAAAGGGTGGAGATAAGAAGACCAGCTCAGAAATGACATGACAGTGAGTTCCCAGGGTTTTCTTTTTAGCCTCATATATCTGGCTCTGGGCGCTGGAGAAGCTGCCAACCTAAAACACCAATGGGCGCAAACAAATAAAAATCACCAAATCTCTCTGGCCAAAGGAAGAGGAAAGGGGCCAAGTAGCAAAGCAGAAACTCTTAGATATATAATCACTGTGTCCCAGCCAAAAATCACAGAAGAACCACAGTCCTATCATCCACTCCCTGTCAGCAAATACTGAATGGGATCCTAGCCTTCCACTCCTGCCTGGCTGAACCAAGGCACCTCTCACATTTCCCTCCTGCAGATGGGGGGTGGAGGGGGATATCAAGAAGACTGGGTGTATTTTGCCAACATAAATAAATGACCTTCAAAATTAATTCTCAGGCATCACTTTTTTATTATTAATGTCTATAAAATGAAAAAGAGCAGAGATTGACTTTCTTAATATTCATACACTGCCACCCCCATCTCCAAAAAAAGATTGGCAATTGGCTGACAATCCAGGTTGTGTGTGTGTGTGTGTGTGTGTGTGTGTAAGAGAGAGAGAGAGAGAAAGAGAGAGAGAGAGAGAGAGAGAGGGAGGGAGGGAGGGGGGACAGAATGAATGTGTATACTTTAATCTCATAAACAGAATAGATCTTATCCCTGCTTTATACGTGAGGGGCTAAAGTTGAAGGAGGAGAAGGAGAATGGGTAAACTAGCCCAGAAAGTGTCATGGCCTTGATTTATATTGTTAACACCCATTCTCTGACACTTAGTGTCACCTGTTGTCCTTGTCAGTTCGATGAATCCACTCCCAAGTTTTATTTATGACTTCTTCATTCTTAAAGCACATTCTTAAATTCTTATGTGCTCATTGTTTTAATACTTTCTGTTGCTTTGATTAGGACTCCTCCTAGGATGTACAGGGTCCAAAGCAAATAATTTTTTGCAGGCCCTTTATCTATATAAACAACTCAATTAAAAAAACATAACACAATTAAAATACATAACACAATTAATATATCTTGCATATTTGAAAAAATATCATTATTCAACTCACACAGGCATACTCTTTCAGCCAGCAATTCCATGTAACAGAACTTTTAGCAGCACTTGCCTAGGAGATAGCAAAACTGAATGCTGGTGTTCACAACTGTTTCTAGCAAGCTGGAGATGTTAAACAACCATGAATATCAAGTAACACTGGTATACTTCACCGTTAGGGGAACCAAGACTCTGTCAACTAATGAACAACAGGTCTTGCCAGTCTGGCTCAGTGGATAGAGCATCGACCTGCAGACTCTAGGGTCCTGGGTTCAATTCTGTTCAAGGGCATGTACCTCAGTTTTCCAGTCCGATCCCTGGTTGGAGCACATGCAGGAGGCAGCCAATTGATGTGTTTTTCTCACATCAGTGTTCCTCTCTGTCTTTTCCTCTCCCTTTCATTCTCTCTAAAAAGCAATGGGAAAATATCTGCAGGTATGGATTTAAAAAAAACAAAAGAACAACAGGAGTTGCTTCAACCAACTGTGTATCAACCTGTGTAGTCAATCTGCCCTGCCTGTCATAGTATAAGCTTTCAACTTTAATTAGTGTAGGAGAATCCAAGATGGCTGCTCGGGTAGGCAACTAGCCGCAGCTGCACACAACAATTTCAATAAAATACAACTAAAATATAAAATGGACATTACCCAGAACTACAGGAAAGTCGACTGACTGGAAATCCTACAACAAGAAGCAAGGAGAAAACCAGAAGGAAGCGCGGAGGAGCTGTAAAAGCCCAAGGTACGGAGACCCGCGGCGCGCAGAGAGGACAGAGCCGGAGAGGAGGGAGGCCGAGTGCCTGGCTGGCGTTCCCAAGCGGGAAGCAGAGAAAAGCTCCGATTGTGCTGGGCCCAGCTCCAACTGCTCTGAACCCCAATTCTAGGCCAGACCCCAGGGACCCAGGCTCACCCATAGGGAGCTGGGCTGTAAGGCGGGACTCCGGGGAAGCGGCAAGAGGAGGTCCTGGAGGCGCGCACACTGCGCGCAGAGAAGGGCCGGCCGGCTGTGCCGCAGGATTGCCCTGACGGGAAGGAGACTGGGGCTCCAGACTGCTCTGAACGCCACCTCCAACTCCACTTCCAACTGAACTGAACCCCAATACCGGACTCATTGGGGGAGAGCATAGACAGTTTGGCAGCAGGCGAAAATCGAGGGCACCTTTCTCTCAGAGGCACTTGCAACAAGTACTGAAGGACCCTGAGTCTCAGGAGTCGCATAGGGCGGGGCTGACAGAAGCCAAGGCTGTAGGCTCCACCCTGAAACCCCGCCCCATCAGGAA
The DNA here is from genome assembly GCF_014108245.1 of Pipistrellus kuhlii. NCBI lineage: Eukaryota > Metazoa > Chordata > Mammalia > Chiroptera > Vespertilionidae > Pipistrellus > Pipistrellus kuhlii. The sequence goes on along the minus strand of NW_023425522.1, from coordinate 9,476,829 downwards.
AGCTGCCTGCGAAAATACCTAAACCAAATAGATCACAAACGAAAGAAATGGAGGACAAAAAGCGACTGGATATAGAGTTCAAAACCACACTTATAAGGTTTTTCAAGAGTCTCCTAGAAAAGGCCGATAAAATAAATGAGACCTATGAGGATATGAAAAGGGATCAACAAGAAATGATAAGGGATCAACAAGAAATAAAGAATACATTGTCTGAAATAAAAAATATTTTACGGAGTCCTAAAAACAGAATGGAAGATCGCAAGAATCAAGTCAAAGATTTGGAACATAAAGAGCCAGAAGACACTCCTCTGCAGAAGCTAGAAGGCAAGAGAATCCAGAAAATTGAAGATGATGTAAGAAACCTCTGGGACAACTTCAAACGATCCAACATCAGAATTATGGGGGGTCCCAGAAGATGAAAGAGAGCAAGATATCGAAAACATACTGAAAGAAATAGTGACAGAAAACTTCCCCCACCTGGTGAAAGAATTGGACTTACAAGTCCAGGAAGCACACAGAACTCCAAATAAAAGGAATCCAAAGAGGACCACACCAAGACAAATCATAATTAAGATTCCAAGAGCAAAAGACAAAGAGAGAATATTAAAAGCAGCAAGAGCTAAGCAGGTAGTTACCTATAAAGGAACACCTATACGATTGTCAGCTGATTTCTCAACAGAAACCATGCATGCCAGACGGGAATGGCAAGAAATATTCAAGGTGATGAATAGTAAGAACCTACAGCCAAAGATAATCTACCCAGCAAAGCTATCACTCAGATTCGAAGGTCAGATAAAGAGCTTCACTAATAAAAAAAAGCTAAAGGAGTTCATCACCACCAAACCAGAATTATATGAATTGCTGAAGGGGGTTCTTTCAGAAGAGAAAGTAAATAAAGATAAAAATTATCAACTTTAATTAGTGTAAACATTAGGAACACCTTTTTTTAAAATGCTTGACTTACTCCTCTCCAAACTCAGCCAATGTCTTTTGTGGTCCATTCCTCTGTCTGAAAAGTAAAGACAGCTGTGTTGCTTTTCAGGGGAGGGGGGGGGGGGAAGGGGGGTGTTTGTTTTTTCGGGTTTTTTCCTTTGTTTTTTTTTTGTTTGTTTGTTTTTTTATTGTTTGAAGGATCACAAATAGTAGTACATATGTCTCTTTTTTCCCTCTCTTGACCCCTCCCCTACCCCCCCCCCCCCCCCCCCCGCATATGCCTTCACCTACGAGTCTTGTATCCATTGGTCATGTTTATAGGCATGCTTACAAGTCCTTCGGTTGATATCTTACAGCCCCCCCTCCCCCAAACCTCCCTTGTCTTCCCGCTATAGTTTGACAGTCTGTTCAATGGTTCTTTATCTCTATAACTATTTTTCCCCATTTCTTTTCTTTGAAAAATCTTACAACTGCAGACTAGAAATAAACATATAATAACAAAAAAGTTTGAGTCCCAATTTCAGTGTCCTTGTTCTTCTTTTGTTTGTTTGTTTTGCTTTGTTCCTGGGTAGTTTTCTATTATGGTAGCCCATATGCTTTGCATCCTTTCCTTGGGCTCTAACCCAGAGAAGTAAAATTGTCAAATACATAAGGATGTTAAATACAATCAAGCCCATTGTAGCCTTCAGTGGAGGCCAGAGCTGGCCAGGAAGCTTGGCTTCCTCCATCACTGAGGAAACCCAAGCCTCCTGCTCATTCCGTGGCCACAGCCATCTTGGTTGGGTTAATTTGCATACCTGCTCCTGATTGGCTTATGGGCATGGCTTGTGGGTGTAGTAAAGGCATGGTTAATTTGCATGTTTCTCTTTTATTAGTGAAGATGTAGTTTTGCAACTTAGAGTAAGGATCCCATCTCAATTAGGCTCCCACCTTCTCACAGAAACTGGGAGATAGTGCTGCTGTCTTCCTAGATTTAAAAGAGTTGGTTCCCAGGTCCTTAGGAAAGACATTCTTTTGGCACAAAACTGACAAGAAACTTATTTAGATCTATACACATTTCAAAGAGACAAAGAACTTACAATTACAAGTTTGCTAAAGTAAATGCTCTAAAAAAAGGGAGGTGGGGAAAATCTATGTTTAACAGGGAAAATCAAGCCTCCTATTTACCATGTTTGATTTGTCCTTACAGTTAGTGTTTTTCCTTATGTGAGCCACAGGAAGGACTGAGGGCTTGACTTTCCTGGGCCTTTTGCAGCAGGGAAGCCCACATCTGCCACATGTGCAAGCCAAAGCTAAACCCCTTTTCTGCATACTCTCAGGGCCCTGGTCTCTGTGCCAGTAACTGACTCCCATGTTCTTATTACCTCTCTTTGCAGAACAAGTTAGCTTCTTGATCAAAGTTGCTCTCACTGTTATTCCCCAGAGGGTATGGGTGAGAGGGATGGATCTTACATTTCATAGGCAAAAAAGATTGTTTAAAAAAGGAGTTAAAAAAGATTGTTCAAAAAAATATATACGCTGCACGGTATACATTTTCTGGAAGCTTGCTTTTCTCACTCAAGAGATAGATATCTTGGAAAGCTCTACAGTTCAGTAGTTATGCGTCTGACTCATTCTTTTAAATGGCTGCATGGTGCTCCCCAGTGCACCCAGCCATTCCTCTGTTGATGAGCATTCAGTGGTTTCTACTGTTATGACCAATGCTGAATGCTACAAAAGGGTGTACTTGTTTCAATTATAGAAGATAAATAAATCCCAGATACCAGGGCCTCCACTTGGGTTGCTGGGGGGCATGGCTGGCCTGCAAACCACTGCAAGCCCCTCTTCAGGGCAAACCAGGACACCCTTCGGGGCAAACTAGTCAACCGCCATCCATGCACCAGGCCTCTATCCTATCTAATAAAAGAGTAATATGCAAATTGACCATCACTCCAACACATAAGATGGCTGCCCCCATGTCGTCAAAGATGGCTGCCCCCATGTGGACACAGATGGCTACCACAAGATGGCCAGCAGGTGAGGGCAGTTGGGAGGAACCAGGCCTGCAAGGGAGGGCAATTGGGGGTGATCAAGCCTGCAGGGAAGGGCTGTAGGGGTGACCAGGCCAGCAGAAGAGGGAATTTGGGGGCAACCGGGCCTACAGGGAAGGGTAAGGACAATTGGGGGAGACAAGGCCTGCATTGAACAGCAATCAGGCTAGCAGGGGAGTGGTTAGGGGGTGATCAGACTGGCCGTCAGTTGGGAGCCAGCAGTCCTGGATCCCAATAGGATTGGGTCTAAATGGGCAGTCGGACATCCCTTCAGGGGTCCCAGATTAGAGAGGGTTGCAGGCTGGGCCGAGAGAGACACACCCCGTGCACGAATTTTGTGCACTAGGCCTCCAGTCTATATATATAAAAGGCTAATATGCCAAGTGTCTGTCTGGGTAATGATGACATGTAGCAATGCCTAGATTCCTCTCTCTAGCTACCACTAGCCTTCTTGCAGTGTCTTCAGCTCTGGAATATGACTTGCTTTCTAGCCAGGTGCAAATATTTTACATGTTAACAAAATGTTTTTGAGGCATTTTCTCATACCTCATCTCATTTGATACTCACAGAAGTCCCAGAATAGGTAGATAGGGTACTCAGTAGAATCCTATTTTCTTCCCATTAGCCAGAAAATGGAGATTTAGTAAGTTTAGAAACTTGACCTGACTGAAAAGAAGTAAGAATGGTGGGCCTTGAAAATGACTTCAGGTTTTCTCACTGTGCAGAATATAGTCAAACACTGCTGCAAATATTTCACCCTTTGTTCTCCTTGCATGATTTACAATAATAATCTGCTTCTTGTTGATATTTATTGCTGTGTTGCTAACAATTACTTGAAAGAGAAGTTGAGGTACTTCACTGGGCTGGAAAAAGTTTAGCTAAATCAGAAAGCAGGTCCAATTAAGCAAGTTTATTCTAAACTTATAAAAGGCTAAATTGACTTGTGCATACACGATATATATATATAAAGCTTCTCACTGGCACCAATCACACACTTGAGTTTCAATCTGTCATTGTCAATTGTGAATTTGGTTGACACTTCTACTATAGAGTAAGGGCAAATAGTGATATTAAAATATTTCTTCTAATTAATAATTAATTTTCCTTTCAATATGCATGAATCCATGCACTGGACCACTAATTTTGTCATAAATATATAAAAAAACTTCCCAGCCAGTGTGGCTCAGTGGTTGAGCATCAACCTACAAACCAGGAGATCTAGGTTCAATTACCGGTGGGGCGAGTGCAAGAGGCAGTCAATCAATAATTCTCTCTCATCATTGCTGTTTCTATCTCTCTGTCCTTCTCTGTTCTTCTCTGAAATCAATAAAAATGTGTATTTTAAAAAAGATATAAGAACTTCACTTTTTCTGTAATTAAGCCTATTAATTATGCAGATGGTCACCAATTACCAGGTGAAGTTAGAATAAACCATGTGTGACAAATGGTAGTATCAAGCCCCTTGAGGAGCAGTTTTTGTCTATCTTGAGAACATGTGTGCAATGTTGTATCTGCTTGGCTACCTAAAAGGATGAGATGTCTCTATCTTTACAATCTCATTGATTAATGCTTATTCAATAGTAAGTCCAGTCGGACTGGTATGGCTCAGTGGTTGAACATTGACTTGTGAACCAGAAGGTCGGGGTTTGATTCCTGATCAGGGCATATGCCCAAGGTTGTGGGCTCAATCCCCAATGTGGGTTATGCAGGAGACAGCCAATCAATGATTCTCTCTCATCATTGATGTTTCCATCTTTCTCTCCCTCTCCCTTCCCTTCTAAATAAATAAAATTAAGTAAATAAAAATATTTTTTAAGTAATAAGTCCATTCTCTTTCTTTACTACTGTTATGCCCAGACTTCGTGATCCCCAAGGACCACCAGGGAGCCAAGTCCGATGCAATAAGCAAGAGAGCCTTCACCATGCTAGCATGTGCTCCCCCACTCATGCCGGCAGCATGGCGGAAGAGAGCGAATTTCTCCCGGTCCAGGCGTTTTGAGGGCTAGGGATAACTCCGCCCTACGGGGCAGAGTTGGGAGCTCATCCTCGCCCCGCCCTACCCTTTCATTCCCCCCTTGTCTAATGTGCCTAGTCAAATCATTGACTCAGCAGCCTACTTCCTTTTAGCATAAACAACAAATACAGTTATCAAGACCCTTAGTACCACAGTTCCCATCAGTATTGTCCTCACTGAAGTCCAGTTCCCCTCCTGCAGGCATCAGTTCTCCTCCTGGCCTGTAGTTGCCAGGATCCAGGCCATGCAGGAGCTGGGAGTCATGTAGTCAGGTCTGGGTGCCATCTACTTCAACAGCAGTGGGCGTGCTCAGGATAACAGTGCAGCATCCCTTTGAGTCCTTGGGCAGCAAATTTCTTTACCCACATTGAGTTCCAGGGCTACAGGGTCTGCGGTGGGCACTGGCAGTGCATCTGGAACAAGCAAACTGCAGAGCCTGTAAGGACTTGAGCAAGGAAATGGTTACCATACATGATCCCCTCCCAAAAAGGGGAAACTTGTCCCAATAAGGGGTACACCTGGCCCTCAAGAGGGCAAAGGACAGGGTGTTGGTCCAATTTTTACCGAATCTAAGACACATTTAGTTAAACCCCCTTTTCAAGAGTCTCGCCTGTCCTAAGGCTAGAGCTATGAGATACCTTAGCTACCAAGGGGAGGGCTGTTATCTGATAGTGGGGTATACCTCAACCTAATCTGAAGTGTCTATAAAAACTAGACCTTAATGCTGGTGGTTTAATCTCTGAAATCCACCTACCAATGCTCTCCTGGGGAGGTTCCCTGGGACCTGAATTCCCAGGGGGGATCCCCTTACCTTGCTTAGCATTTACCTGTGCACAGACAGTACTTCTAGCAACTCTGCCTCACAGAAGTTCAGAAGTCTTGGTGACACTTAACCTGGTGTCACCGGGCAACTCTGACCTAGAGCCTCTGGGACCAATAGTCTTGTCATCTGGAGGGTCTATCAACCATCTGGTCCTTCAGTGGCTTGCTTCTAGTCAGCCAATTCCTTCTGGCTGCAGTTGGTAACCCTCTTTTCTTTGTGGATGGCACAGTGTCTCCATCAAAGGGCCTGGATTAAGGCCAAAAGTTCTGGAACTGTGCCCAAATGGTGTGGTCCAAGGTGACTACCACTGCCCCTGCATATCAGGTCCCATCCTGAACATAACTGCTCCCATCCGTGAACAGTACCTTGTCGTCTGTTACCTCTGTGCAGTCATGAATGGGTTCCATCATCATCATCTGGAAGCAGGCTGGCAGGGTTGATGGCCAGAGTTTTCTGAATCTGGACACAGGGCTGGTCCAGGAGAAAAGCCTGGCCCATCCAGGTTAGCTCCTGGTCCAGAGTCCACTTATCTGCCTCCTTCACCAACAATGCTGTGGCTGCCACAGGGTCTAGTCTCTTAGACAGATAGGCAACAGGTCTCTTCCAGGTACCTAGAGTCTGAGTGAGAATCCCTTTGGCAATGTTTCTTACCTCACTTACGTAGGGGTGGAAGGGCTCCGCGTCGTCCGGCAAGGCTAGGGCAGCTGCTGAGATGAGAGCCTTCTTTAGCTCCTCAAAGATCCGTTGTTCCACTTTGGACCAGTTCAACAGCTGCATTCCCCCAGTACGTGTTCCTTCCGAGGACCACAGTCCTTCTTGATGTCCAAGGAAAACAGGCAGTTTGTCCGGTGGCTTCCTGGGCTGATGTACTGGTCCTATTGGCTCTCTCAAGACTAAATAGGGTGCCCCCATGCCCATCAGGAAACTAAAAGGCTTGCCTCTCTTAGCTAACCTGTCAGGACATACTCTTTATAATTTCTATAAAAATCTTATCTTCCAAAAATACATAACCATGCCTCAAATTTTAAAAGGCAAGGGAGGAGGGAGCAGGTCCAGTACCTGTTCCCAGGCCTCTAACAGCCACCTGAAATGTAAAATGTCACATTTTCCCTACAGATATAGATTTATCTATCAATACATTTCTAAGCCCCTCTACTCCCCACTGCAGAACATCGGTGAAAATTGTCCAAGCAGTCTCGGGGGGTTAATCATACAAATAATTGTTTTCATATTGTTTTAACATAATTCTAAATAAATTATAAACCTTTGTGATGAAGTCTACTTAAATCTATAAAGTAGATACACATGACTGAAATCAAAAATTATTCCCAAAGTTTAAACAAAATACAAGATGCAGGTACAAGCCCAAATTTAACAACAATGGCATATGAGAAAAGCAAAATAAAACAAATCAAATATAAAAGTTTCATATGTTACATTAAACATTACTTTAGAAAAACTGACTTAAAAAAATACTGCATCACTGACTTAAAATAATTTTTTAAGTGTAAGCATTACATACTTTTTCATCTGACAAATGAGAATAAATCAATCCTTGAGATCTTAGATCATTACTGCTTATTCTTAACATATATAATACAGTTTAGCCTGCCATATTCTAGGCATCTAGTTACTGCAATTAACTTTTCCTAATTCAATTTATACTTTGAACTTTTAAAGCTGGCAAGTCAAATAAATTTGGCATTTCTTAGATTAATAACATTATATTTCTAATACATCCTGCTTATTCAGGGTAAAGTTTCAGCAACAGATCTAATCATACAGTTTTTTCAGATCTCAAAATTTTTTTTCTGAAGTTCAAACAAAGCACTGAATAATCTCTTTGTAGGAGAGCTAATAGTCTTGCGCTCTCCGGCCTCCCCTAGACCTCTCCACACCAGAGGCAGTTTACTAGGATTTAAGACAATGTCAGAAAATCATAGGTCAATCACAATTCATACTTAAGTAGCTATATGACTCTGCTTAGCTGATACCAATGACAAGGAAGACTAACCATTGTGACCTGCCACTCCCTGAAGCTGGAGCAGCATTCAAATGCAAATGAACACATTCTTTACCTAAAGACTCCTGGCCATTCAGGGCCATTCACCACCATTCACATAAATTTGTTACCATTACCATCTAGTTTCCGCCTCATGGCGGGGAATTTCAAAAGCTACTTACAATGACTTGGGAAACCAGTTTTAATTTATCTCCACCACTTTTAAAACTTATTCTGTACCCAGAAAAGTGTTTTTAAGCACAGCCCAAAACTATGCGCACTCGTTTTGAACTGGCCTTTTCTCTTTACTGAGTACAGAGATTTGCCCTTGAGCTCTTCTCCGGCACCTGATGTCTCCAGGGACCAATGTCTCTACGCTGGCCCAGGCCCCTATGGCCCAGGCCCCTGGGGTGAGGCTGCTTTGGCCACCCCAGCCACACTACTCAGGCAGCCCCCGAGGAGAAAGCGCGGGTCGCCCCAGCGGCTTCCCGGCTCCACTTCCCAGGCAGCCAGCAAATTAACCCAGGTGCCTGCTCCCCGAGCGAGGCCACCACTGCCCAGCCGCGCTCCAACGCGCAGACTGAGCCCCGCGGGAGCCCCCCCTCCGACCCAACGCCGCCAGGGGGCCCCGAACCACCATGCCGGCCACGCTTCGCCGGCTCCATCCTGGGGCACCATGTCGCCCACAGATACCAAACTCAGACCTGGGAAAGGTTCACTTTCCGCAGGTGAGGCAACGGCTCACGCCATTCCTCTCCCCATATGAGGGTCCCTCTCGGGCCCTCCCGGGAGGTCAGAACGTCTTCTGATCCTCCTGCCCGTAGCCTTCACGGTGCGTCCACCAGGCGTCTTCGGGCACCAATTCCATGAGGGGTTTTATGTCCCTCCAGAGCGCGCACACACCTACCGCGGCCAGTCAGACTCTCCGGATCGGGTTTTCCCTAATGGTCCCGGGGATCCCGGACGACGCCCCCATCTGTTATGCCCAGACTTCGTGATCCCCAAGGACCACCAGGGAGCCAAGTCCGATGCAATAAGCAAGAGAGCCTTCACCATGCTAGCATGTGCTCCCCCACTCATGCCGGCAGCATGGCGGAAGAGAGCGAATTTCTCCCGGTCCAGGCGTTTTGAGGGCTAGGGATAACTCCGCCCTACGGGGCAGAGTTGGGAGCTCATCCTCGCCCCGCCCTACCCTTTCAACTACCATCATGGAGAGGTTTTTCAGGATTGGGAAACTGTTTTTGATTATTTTCCCCACAGCATAATGTGTGAACTTAAAAAGGAAAAGAGAAAAAGTGGGAGGAAGGGTCTGAAGTAGTGAGACCTGGGACCTGGAGGGACATGGAGAAACAGTATATGGTGGCAAAGGCAAAGGCAGAGGCATTTCTGGAGGAGTGAAGCTGGCATTCAGTTGGAAATTGTTTCCACTCTGCAAATAACAGAATACTAGCAGCTAATTCACACCGGGACTGTGTGCCAGGCACTGTTCTAAGGGTTTAAACATGAACTCATTTAGCTCATGCAGTAGCTTGGATTACTGTTCTTGGGTATTCACCCCCCAATGCCGTGTGACCTCATAGCACAGTAGAGTGCTGAGGAAGTACCACCAGCACCGGGCCTCAGAGGCAACCCTCTACCCTTACCCCACCTCTGCCCAGCTGCTCTGGTTAACAAAACCCTCCATTGCAGCAGCGGGGGAGGGGGGGCAGCCAAGAGGCCAAGGTGGTGACAGCGGCAGGTGGTTCAGCTTTGTTTTGTTTTGTTTTTTTCTCTCATTTTTTATTAAGGTATTATATGTGTACATACCTTACCAATCCCCACCCCACCCCCACTTTCATACAAGCCCTCCCTCCCCAGAGTTTTTCATCCTTTGGTTAAGCTTATCTGCATGCATACAAGTCCTTAATATGGGGGAGATAAGGGATGAGCTTTGTTTTGAATAGATAAAAGAGGCCACCTACACAGGAATCCCAATTATCAGATCTCCCTCCTCCCTATCTCTCCAAATCAAGAGAAGGGAGATGGGCATGGGGGGCGGGGGGCGGAGGAGGAAAAGAATGAGGAAGGGGACCCACTTTCACAATGGGAAAGTGAAACACACTAGCCGCACCCAATCTCTCCAGTCCTCCCCCTCTCCCTGCTTAGCTCCGCCCACTTCTCCTCCTCGGGCCCTCCCCGGGATGCCAGCTCCGCACAGAAGCGCTCTCCTGAAAAGGAGGGCCAGGAGAAGCAATGCCAGAGCGCACGGGGCTTGTCTCCGCTGCCTCCTCGCTGCACCGGCTGCTGGAGCGAGCCCGCCTCGTGCTGGCCATCAGGGGAAGGAAGGCCTATTCTTGCACGAAACTTCGTGCATCTGGCTTCTAGTCTTTAAAGACCCAAACTGACCCTAGAGCTTCTGCACTCCCGCCCTGCGTGATCCCGAGAATCGCAGGACGCGGCTCCCATCACTTGGCTACTAGAGTCCCGCCATGGGCCGCTACCTCATCCGCGTGGCCACCGGGGCCTGGCTCTTCTCCGGGTCCTTCAACCGCGTGCAGCTGTGGCTGGTCGGGGAGCGCGGGGAGGCGGAGCTGGAGCTGCAGCTGCTGCCGGCGCGGGGCCAGGTCAGCGCGGGAAGCCGGGACCCCAATCCCCGCGGGGCTCACGGCAGGAGGCCGGGGGCGAGTAACGGCGCGAACGCGCCCACTGGGACTTCCAGGAGTTGGGACGCTGGCCCCTAAGCGGGGAGAGGGCCGGGCTGGGCTCAACCCCTTTCTCCCTCCCGCACCCACCGTGGTCCTCGCAGCATCCGCTACTTCCCCAGTTGACCCTAGGCCAGTGTCCTGGGATGAATGGTCAACGGAAGGGCCTCCAAGGGCGAGAGCTGTGAGTGGACGGGGTCGGTGATGATGCCCCGCGTTCCATTAAAGTCACTCAGGGCCTCGCCCTGTCTCCCAGGTCTTCCCTGGGAGATGGGGCATCTGAGACCCACCGCGCAGGTGTTGGGAGGAGGCAATGCTGTCCCTGGAGGCCATGTCACCGGACTCCACAGAGGACCCCGCACCCTCAATTATACGTCCTCTCCCGGATCCTCGCTACTAGTTCTCACTGGGTTCTGGTCCCCACAGGTGGAGGAGTTTGAGCAGGACGTTCCCCAGGACCTGGGGCCACTGCAGTTCGTGAAGTTGCGCAAACACCACTCCCTGGTGGACAACGCCTGGTTCTGCGACCGCATCACCGTGCAGGGCCCGGGAGCCTTGGAGGAGGCCGCCTTTCCCTGCTACCGCTGGGTGCCGGGCGAGGGCCTGCTGACCCTGCCCGAGGGCACTGGTGAGGGGCCGCCTGGGGAAGTGGGAGCAGGGCCCAGGGATTAGAGAGGGGTTTGGGGGGGAGGAGAATTGCATTGAGGCTTGAAAAAGTGCATCCTCAGGAGGTTAAGGATGGCCAAGGCAGGCAATGAGGGGAAATGTACACATGAAATGAAAAAGACTGGAAGTGGGACTGGACAGGGAAGTGAGTGATGTGTGGATCCCACCCCCAAGAATGTGAGCAGAGGGAATGGGAGGGGCAGCCATGCTGGGAAACAGAAAAGCCAAAGTAAAGTGGAAGGGAGATCTCTGTGTGACTGGGAATAAGTTAGGGCAGGGACAGGTAAGGCTAGCACATGGAACCCCTGAGAGGAGGCAGGTAAGAGATATGACCATGAAGAGCTGGTTTGGCTGTGACAACATGGAAAGACACCTGTGAGGGCAGGGAGCACTCTGATTGGGATGGGGGTGAATGAGGACAGCAAATATTGAATTAGTTGCTGTGGGAAATGAGAGAGGACTACAGAGACAATGAGGGCAAGAACAAATAAGGTTGGAAATATAAAATATATGATTTTGATATAGGTGTAAGTAGTGATAAGAGTAGGAAGAATCCAGTAACTATAGAAGCACTCAGGGCTTCTGAGGTGTGGCAGGTGAGGTTCAAGAAGTGAATATTTACCAAATATATAGTAGAAAAAAAGATATGGGCATAGGAGTGATTAAGATTTTATCACCATAATCCAGGTAATTTACCCAATCATAGATATTGATGAAATAGAATCAGGTAGGGAAAGATGAATTAAGGGACAAGAAAATGGTGGCAAACATGACACTTTGGCCTCAAGGCAAGAGATGAGGGCTGAGGTAAGTGAGACCAGGCAGGAAAAGCTGGGATAAAAGTTTGTTAGGACTCAGTGAACTGAGGCACAGCCAGGGATAAAAGTGACAGGGCACAATTGAGCACATAGACTACGATACGAAAAGGACGGTGAGGACAAGCAGCACAGGACCACACAAAACTGTGGCCGATTGCCTTCATGTCTCCCCAGCCCGCCTGCCAGGAGACAATGCATCGGATGTGTTCCAGAAACATCGAGAGAAGGAACTAAAGGAAAGACAGCAAATATACCGGTGACCACCCACCCATATTAGACCCCAAGTTTCACCCCCTATCCCCTGACCCTGCCCACATCACTGACCCAAACCCTGTCCCCATGTCCTAGCTGGGCCACCTGGAAGGAGGGCTTACCTCTGACAATAGCGGCAGGCAGTGAGGATGATCTACCTCCAAATACGAGATTCCACGAGGACAAGAGGCTGGACTTTGAGTGGACACTGAAGGCTGGGTGAGGAAAAGCTGGAGCTCAGTAGAATAAGGGCTGGGAGACCCAGGAATGGTGGTAAATAGTGAGGGGCTGAGGAATCAGCTAACGGGTTCATGCCTCAATGCCTGTCCTAGGACACTGGAGATAGCCCTCAAGCGTGTTTACACCCTCCTGAGCTCCTGGAATCATCTGGAGGATTTTGATCAGATCTTCTGGGGTCAGAGGAGCTCCCTGGCTGGTCAGTGATTCCCCTAGGTGTCTATAACCCCTTGATTGGCTGGAGGAGGGACATTGAGTTATGGTGAACATACTCCTCCTCTTTGGGGTGATGAACATACAATATATAGATGAAGTATTATAGAATTATACACCTGAAACCTATATAATTTTATTAACCAATAAAATATATCAATTTTTTTAAATCCTCCTCCTTACCCCACTCCGACCCCACAGAGAAGGTTCACCAGCGCTGGCAGGAAGATGAGCTTTTTGGCTACCAGTTCCTCAATGGCGCCAACCCCATGCTGCTGAGACGCTCCACCTCTCTGCCCTCCCGGCTGGTGCTGCCCTCAGGGATGGAGGAGCTTCGGGCCCAGCTGGAGAAAGAACTCCAGGTACAGCCTCCAGCCCTTTAATGTCTTCTTGTCTGTGTGGGAAGAAGTGGTAAAGAGGAGGGACTAAAGCAAGGAGGCTCTGGCAACCCACTGTCCCTGAATGCAGAATCCTGTGCAGGAAAAAAAGCCAGAGATGATAAAATATGTAGGAGAAACTAAGAGGAACTCCTAGCATAGATGTCTAAGGCACATACAGGTGGGGCCAGAGATGTGATCTGGGACAATGACATTCCCTGGCTGATGCCAGTACTCCCAATACCAAGGATGAAGAATGCACTGCCAGGTGGGGAGAACTGAGGAGTTTCAGGGAGGAGGAAAGCTGGATACAGAAAAGATGAGTTGGTGGCAAGGCAGACGTACAAAGCAGGATGTGAGCATGTCCGTGTGCCTGTGTCTGGATTCCATGGCAATGGTGGTCAGGGAACCTCTGTGGATTACTTGGCAGAGAAGGTGAGATTTGGACAGCGAGTGAAACAGTGTTTGCTGAGCTGATGGGCGCCCAACATGAGAGCAGAGCACTGGGGACACTGGGGAAGAGGCACAGCCATCTTGACAACGGGAGAGTTTGCAATGCCTACAATGCAGACTGGACTGAGAGGCCAGGTTTTAAACCCAGACCTGCCACCACAAAGCCTGCACAAGCCATCAACCCACACTACGTTGTTTCTTCATTTGTATAAAATGAGAGGAATTGAAAACCTGGCTGGTTTGGCTCAGTGGATAGAGCATCTGCTCACAGACTCAAGATCCCAGGTTCGAGTGCAGTCAAGGGCACGTACCTCAGTTGCAGGTTCCCTCGCTCTGGTTAGGGTGTATGCAGGAAGCAGCCAATCAATGTGTCTTTCTCACATCGATGTTTCTCTCTGTGTCTTCCCCACTCCCTTCCACTCTCTCTAAAAATTAATGGAAAAATATCCCTAGGTGAGGGTTAATAAACATAAAATGAGAGGAATTGGACAAGAAGCTCTGGTTCTGCCAATAGAACTCTGGTACTGAATAGGATAATGGCAAGAAGTATGCAAATATCTTTATTTTTAATTAAATTTATTGGGATGATATTAGTTAAAAAAAGATAAATGTCTTTATCGTTCCCCCTTTGCCCTGTTCCTCTGGAAGTGGATCTTGAACTCTAACCATGGATATGTTCCTCTGTTCCCCAGAATGGTTCCCTGTTTGAGGCTGACTTCATCCTTCTGGATGGAATTCCAGCCAATGTGATCCGAGGAGAGCAGCAGTACCTGGCTGCCCCCCTCGTCATGCTGAAGATGGAGCCCAGTGGGAAGCTGCTGCCCATGGTCATCCAGGTGAGGCACCTGGGGCATCTGCCTCCCAACACTGCCCTCTGTTTACCCAACCTCTGCTCCCAGGGATCCAGCCCTGGCTCTGGGCTCCCAAATGCCATCCTCACACAGTGAGACGTGTCCTCCTGTCAGTCTTTGCTTACAGCCTGGTTTTCCCTGACTCACCCAACTGGAAGTACTTGTTCAAGAGTCATAATGGCTTCTTGGAGTTCTCACCCTGTACTCAGTGGTTCTCAAACTTTAGTGTGCCTTAGTTAGAACCACCAGCAGGGCTAGTTAAAACACAGGTTCTGGGCCCACCACCAGGTTTTCTGATTCAGTAGATCTCGGGTGGGGACTGAGAATTTGCCTTGCTAACAAATTCCAAAATGATGCTGCTGCTGGTGGTTTGGGAACACACTCTGAGAATCACTGGTTACTCTCTCGGTAGCCTTGACTCTAAATATACATTGTTTCCTGAATATCTTTTCTCCCAAAGTTCTCAACATTCAGCAAATATTGTCAACTATCTAACACATCCAGCTTCTCCTTTCAGTGCCCCCACCCTAACTCAGAACCTGACCACATTTCTCCCAAACCACTGTTAAAATTTCTTTACTGGGCTCCTGCTTCTGACTCTCCTGCCTTCAACCTGACCATCATGGCTCGGGGACTCATATGGCCACACAGCCAGTGAGAAGCTGGGTGGAAAGGTCCTTGTTCCTCCTACTAGATTACAACTTCCTGGATAAGAATAACCTTACTCAGTCCTCTTTGTTTCCCCAGTAAGGTGACCATAATGTCATTCATAAAGTAGAAGTTCAACAAATGTTCAATTACTTTTTTCCAGATCCAGCCTCCCAGCCCCAGCTCCCCCACCCCACCACTGTTCCTGCCTTCAGATCCTCCACTTGCCTGGCTCCTGGCAAAGTCCTGGGTTCGAAATTCAGATTTCCAATTGCATGAGCTCCAGTATCATTTGTTGAACACTCATCTGCTGGCTGAAGTCATTGCTGTGGCCACCATGAGGTGTCTCCCAGGACTGCACCCTGTCTTCAAGGTACATCCTCTACCCTCCATGTCTGATCTTGCTGGCCAATATCAAATGATATTACAGCAGAAAAAAAAAATGTTTATACCAACTTGTGAAAGAAAGAGAGAAGAGTAGAAGGAAGACTGTATCTGTATTTTAAGACATATTTAAATTGCATCAAGTCACCTACTGTTTCTTCAGGACATGTTATAAGGGAACCCTCTGAAATTCCAGAGACCTGGCAATCTAGCAATGAGCCTGGAGTATTGCTGGACTGTTGTTAGGAAAACAAACCCTTGTTCCTGTCATAGGAGATTTATTGTTTATCCAGGAAGACAAGTGATGCCTATAAGAACCAACCAGTGAATAACATCGGGAACTAGAATTTAAAATCATGAGACAGCCTATAAACACCATCGTATTGACGGAAAATACCCCACCCCAACTGAGGAGTCTGTAGTAGGAATGAATCAAAAGACAAGGAGAGCAGTCCAGTGGGTTACTTATACCTGCCCAGGAAATAGGTGGAGAAAGACATGCAAGGTGGTTTCAGGAATGACAAGAAAACAGATTAAAGACTTAGAGGAAACAGCAGGTGCACATGCCTGTGAATAAGAGTGAAAAGGGAAAGGTCACAGGTCTAAGCTGTAACTCCTAAGAGTCCACAGGATGGGTGGGTTATAATTTTTTAAAACAGGATTTCAGTGTCTACTGCTACGCAGAAGGCAGCAAAGTAAGACTTGTGCTTGCTTGAAAGTATTCTCAAAATCTTGATGACGCCTTAGATACAGGGAACATGGCAGAGAAGGGACAAAGCTTGTGAACCAGAGTAACTGTCAAAAACAGCAAAGTCATGAGAGGAAGCCAGTTTGGAAGCAAACACAAAGCAAACACAAGGTTTTCAGAGTCAGGTCTCCGGTGTTTGAGGTGTGGGCAAAATATTCAAATGAGTATCTGGGTAAGGAGAACTGAACTGTTTCAAGCTGAACTGTGTTTACACCCTGACCCCAAAACCTGCTCAATAGTAGCTATGGCCTCAGTAAGTCTGGGGTAAAATAGACGAGATGGAATCCAGTGTGATTAATAGAATCTTGGATTTCACTGACCTCATGGTGCTCCTCCCTCACAATCTGCTGCTCACCCCCCTTTACTAGTTCATCCCTCTCCACACCCGCATCTGCTCACCAAAACAGCTTCATCTCCTGGCAAACTGCTGAGCTGTCATCAGGACACAGGAGAACTAACCTATATATGTAGGCAGGCTCTGGATTCAGACTGCCAACATCAAATCTTGAATCCTGGCCTCAGAACTGACCAGAGGCTTGCTCCAGTGTCCTGGTCTCTAAATGAGGACAACAGGAGCCTCACCGTGGTGAAGGATAAAATGACATAACAATGTAACACAGGCTGAAAGCTAGAAAAACCACTAGTTCTTGCACTTGGAATTATTATTACTCTTATTAGGAATTGATTGTCCTCAGGTATCTTCTCTTCTCGTGTGGATTTGAACTTTCTATGGTACTCAACCTCTTATATCAACTTTCTGAAAAATTTCAGACCGTGAGCTGTTTGACACCAGAGATATCACTTGGGTCATTCAACTCAAATATAAACTCTACCAGAGACCTGTATATAAACTGGGTTGAAATGAACACAAAATATTCTGAGAAAAAAGAATTGTATGTGAGTGCAAAAGAATGAAACTAGATCACCAACTTACACCATACACAAAAATAAACTCAAAATGGATACAGGACTTAAACATCAGACAGGAAACCATAAAAATACTAGAAGCATCCACAGGCAGCAAAATCTCAGACATATGCCAAAAGAACTTCTTCACTGATACTGCCCCTAGGGCAATGGAAGCTAAAGAGAAAATAAACAAATGGGACTACATCAAAATAAAAAGCTTTTTTACAGCAAAAGAAACCATCAACAAAACAACAAGAAAGCCCACGGTGTGGGAGAACATATTTGCAAATAACACCACTGATAAAGGTTTAATCTCTAACATCTACAGACAGCTGATACAACTAAATAAAAGGAAGATGAATGATCCAATTAAGAAATGGGCAACGGACCTAAATAGAATATTTTCAAAAGAAGACAGAAGGAAGGCCAAAAGGCACATGAAAACATGCTCAAAGTCACTAATTATACAAGAGATGCAAATCAAAACAACAATGCGGTACCATCTCACACCTGTCAGAATAGCCAACATCAACAAATCAACAAGTGACAAGTGTTGGCGAGGTTGCGGAGAAAAAGGAACCCTCGTGCACTGCTGGTGGGAATACAGACTGGTGCAACCACTGTGGAGAACAGTGTGAAGTTTCCTCAAAAAACTGAAAATGGAACTCCCATTTGACCCAGTAATCCCACTCCTAGGAATATATCCCAAGAAACTAGAAACACCAATCTGAAAGGATATATGCACCCTTATGTTCATAGCAGCACAATCTACAATAGCCAGAATTTGGAAACAGCCTAGGTGCCCGTCAGCAGATGATTGGATCCAAAAACTATGGTACATCTACACAATGGAATACTATGCTGCCATAAAAAAGAAGGAATTCTCATCATTTGCAGCAACCTGGATGGAATTGGAGAACATCATGCTGAGTGAAATAAGCCAATCAATGAAAGAGAAACACCACATGACCCCACTCATTTGTGGATAATAAAGATCATTCATTATAAACTGATGAACCAAAAGATAGATATAGAGACAGTAAAGCAACAAGCAGATTGTCAAATTACAGTGGGGAGAGGAGGAGGATCTGGGGGAGATAATAGATCAACCGAAGGACTTGTATACATGCATATAAGTACAACCAATGGACATAAAACTCTGGGGAGGGAGGGGATACGTGGGAGGGAGGGAGGGGGCAAAAAAAATCATTAAAATATGTAAAAAAATAAATTAATTAATTTTTTTTAAAAAAAGAATTGTATGTGAGGATCAGGGGGCCTTACCTAAGGAAAGCTATTTTTTAAAAAGCTATTAAAGCCCTAGCTGGTTTGGCTCAGTGGGTCCCAGGTTGGATTTTGGCCAAGGGCATGTGCCCAGGTTGCAGGCTCAATCCCAGTAAGGGGCATGCAGGAGGCAGCCAATCAATGGTTCTCTCTCTTTATTGACGTGTCTATCTCTCTTCCTCTCCCTTCCTCTCTGAAGTCAATTAAAAACTAAGAATTTTTAAAAGCTGTTAAAGATAGATGGGACCTAACTGCCTAACTGGGGGTTGGGCAGATTTGACGACAGCCCCTCTGCTGCTTAAATAAGTAGCTCAGAATGGTCCCTCTCATTCTGAGGAGAGATGTTCACCCCCTAAAAGCCAACAGTGAAGCGGCCAGCGGATAAGGGTGTGGCTTTGATAATGAGTAGAGGGGTAATTATAAACTATGAGGATACAAATGATAGAACAAAAGAAAATCAAAAGGGCTGTGCTGATTCTTTAAAATCAAACACTCAAGGTAGAAATTATGAAAACAAATGATACAGCTGAGACTTGAGGACTTCTGTGTGTACTAAACCCTCTTCATACATCACTCACCTAAGCATCACCACTGCCTCCTGAAATAAGAAACCCTATTATCACCCCCTGTTGGCAGATGAAGTCATAGGTAGGGAATGAGACAGATTATTATTAGAGAGTCCATTACCTTGGACAGGGATCAAAGTGTAGATTGAAACCCAGGTCAGTCTAGCTCTAGAGCCTGACTCATAGGGGAATAAAGAGCATGAGAATGAGTGACCAGAGAAGTATTGGGGACCAGCCTGCAAAGACACTAGCAAAAAGGAAAGCATCATGGACAGGAGGCCACTATGCTGCGCGCCACTCCCTGATAAAGAAGGACCCTAGCAGCCAAAACCGGTTTGACTCAGTGGATAGAGCCTGTGGACTGAAAGGTCCCAGGTTCAATTCCGGTCAAGGGCATGTACCTTGGTTGCAGGCACATTCCCAGCAGGGGTGTGCAAGAAGCAGCTGATCAATGATTCTCTCTCATTGATGTTTCTAACTCTCTATCTCTCTCTCTTCCTCTCTGTAAAAAGTCATAAAATATATATATTTTTTTAAAAAGAAGGCGGTCCCAAGCATGTCCCCCATAAACCATCCCTCCATCCTTCTCCCTCCAGCTCCTGATCCCACACACCCGCTACACCATGGAGATCAACACACGGGGACGAGGCCAACTCATCTCACATGAAGGTGTGTTTGATAAGGTAAGGAGGTAATGGAATATGGGGCTACCCAATCATCCAGCTCTGCATGATCTCCTATCACTTTTAAGATCTCAGACTGACCTGGCTGGTGTGGCTCATTTGGTTGAGCATTGTCCCATGGACTGGGAAGTGACTAATTGATTGCTGGTCGGGGCACATGCCCAGATTGTAGGCTCAATCAAGAGTAGGGGGCATGCAGGAGGCAGCTGATAGATGTATCTCTCCCTCTCCCTTTTTCTCTCTTTATTTTTTAAAATATATTTTATTGATTTTTTAAAGAGAGAAAGGGTGAGAAGTAGAGACTTAGAAATATCAATGAGAGAGAAACATCAATCAGCTGACTCCTGCACACTACCTACTGGGGATGTGCTTGCAACCAAGGTACATGCCCTTGACCGGAATTGAACCTGGGACACTTCAGTCCATAGGCAGATGCTCTATCTACCTAGCCAAACCAGTTAGGGCCCCTTTTCTCTCTTTAAAATCAATTAAAAAAAACATTTGTTTTTAAATCCCAGACCAATCTGTGTAAATGCCCTGACCCTTAAACCCAGGGGCCTGTCCCTTTATACTGATGTCATTAAATGTGAGAACCTCACATATGAACCTCCTGTACACTATGCTCTGTCTTCTTCCTCAAGGCCTCTCCTCTCTTTGTTCCAGGCTATGAGCACAGGCAGAGGGGGCCATGTGCAGTTGATGCATCAGGCCATGGCTAAGTTGACCTACCGCTCCCTCTGTCCTCCTGACGATCTGGCTGACCGGGGCCTGCTGGGAATCCCAAGTGCTCTCTATGCCCATGATGCTTTACGGCTCTGGGACATCATTGCTCGGTGGGTGAGAGTGGGAGCTGAGAAAGGAAGGACCATTGGCAACAATGAGAATGGGGCTCTGGCGTTAGGTCAGCATGGGGCACAGGAAACATGAAAAAAGAAGAGTCAGACATGAGGAGCAGAAGACTTATTCCTGGGAGAGAAGAGGAAGAATGAGGAGAGAGTGAGTACGGTTTGATAGAAATAGACTAGGATGGGGGTAGAGAGCATCAGCTGGGATAGCTATGAATGAGGAAAGAGATCTGGACAAATCAGGGTTTTTGTCAGGAAAAATGACTATACCAATTATATATATATATATAATTTCTAGAAGTAATGACCCACATTTTCATTCTTTTCTACACTAATGTGTAGAAAGAGCTGGGGAATGTCCCAAAAGACAAGTCTTGAAGGATCTACACTCAGACACAGTAAGAGTGTGTTGGACAGAGGCCACAGAAAAGAATTAATGGTCAGAGGCTAGAGCCTTGTACTCTCAAGGAGCTCAGCTCCCTTCTCTGGGCAGGTACGTGGAGGGGATCGTCCACCTCTTCTACCACAGGGATGACATCGTGAGAGGGGACCCTGAGCTGCAGGCCTGGTGTCGGGAGATCACTGAGGTGGGGCTGTGCCAGGCCCAGGACCGAGGTGAGATCCCTCCCCAGAGAAGGAAGCTCCTCAGACACTCTGCTTGGAGCCTCTTATCAGCCATGCCCTTCTGGGGACATGATCTCAACCTCTCATTACCCTCTCTCCCTCCAAACATGAAGCATCTCATTCCCACCTCCTAGGAGTTAGGACCATCCTAGAAACCCAAGGATTAATCCCCTCAGAGACCCTGACCATAACTTTTATGTCCCTCCCCTTTGCCTAGTCACATATGCCTCCAACCTGCCACAGCATTAGCCCCAGTGGGTCCAGAACAGCCATGGGGGAGGGGATCTGCCCAGGCCCTACTAGAGTCATCTCTCCCATGGTGTCTATTTTCCTGCCTGAGGATATGAATGGGAAGATTTTTCCATCATGACCCATGCTGGTTTTCCTCTCTTATCCTATCTGCTACTATCCAGGCATGCAAGGTCATTCTAGGTGCAAGCTCACTATTATACCTTTTGGTTCAAATCTAAACTCAGTTCCCTGTCCCTTGGGACTCATATTCCTTTGCCAATCTGTCCTCTCTCAGCCACCTCACCCCTGCTAGGATCTAGCCACTGGCTTAAGATCTAGTCATTAGCTGTAGCATACCCTAATCACACTTAACTGCTGGGGAAGAAATTGCCTTTCTTGGGTTCTCCTAGTTCATCCTCCTCTCTCCAGCACGCGTGGACCAACCTGGACCGCTTCAAATCGTCCTTCAGTCCCTGCTCCTCACACTTCACACCAGCATCTGCCTCTGTAGGACACCTACTGACATTTATTGGGGGGAGGGGGCATCGTGGCCATACCCTGGAGGTGCAGTCAGCAATAAACCAACACCTGCGCTCTGGAGGGGCCTCTCCCTGCGGAACCTGAGGCTGCACCATCCCCACCCTCCCAGGACCAACTCTCTAAGACATCTCCATACTGTTCCTTAGGCTCCACTTGCCCCCAAAAGTCTCTACTTCCTCTGCCTGGCCATCTTTTCCTCAACTCGTATCAATAACAACTTTCACATGTTAACTTTAACCTCCATCTAACTGCCTCTCATTCTCTCCCCCTAGTTCTCATACCTGACTTTTACCCAATTTTTCCAACAGACTTGTGGAGGAAATGTGCTAAGATTAAAAACTATCAGCAATTAGCAGTCAGAATCCCAAGTTCAAGGTCAGCCTCTGCCTTTTCCCAACTGTGTCCATTTTATCTATAAAAAGAGAGTGATTATACTTGTTTCACTTGACTGATAGAATTATTAGGTGGCTTGGGACAACTTTTGGAAAGCCTCTCTTGGCTGTGACACTAGGAATCCATGACTTCTCTTATTCCTCACCTTATAATTCAGGCACTTATAATTCCCTATCTGGGAATAGGGGAAGCAACCCTAAATTCTTAACCATTTTTTAAGGCAGAAGATATTCAATTAGTCAATATTTTCAGCCTCCAACCCTTCCATAAATACAAGAATTATTATTTACTAAACACTTGTATCCATTTTTATACAGTATCTCATTTATAAGGTAAGTATCATCTACACTTTACAGGTGAAGAAATTAAGGTCAGAGAAGTTAATTGGCCTAAGGTATCCAAATTAGATTGCTTGAGCTTGAACTGAAAATCATGTCTGATGTAAATATATTTGAATAAATGAACCAACACCCATCAATTCCAATAGGCAGACATCCCAAGACATCAACCTTTATTTCTCTCCTCTCATGCTATAGCCTCTGAATCCTGTTTCTTTCCTCCCCAGGTTTCCCTGTCTCCTTCCAGTCTCGGAATCAACTCTGCCATTTCCTTACCATGTGTGTGTTCACATGCAGTGCCCAGCATGGGGCCATCAACAAGGGCCAGGTATAGACACATGAAAGCCCAGGGCCCTGAAAGCAAGTGGATACCCAAGGGAGAGATAGGGGTTTAAACCCTAAGTGCCAGGATCCTAAGGTTGTACTTTCTTTCCCCAGCTGGACTGGTATGCCTGGGTCCCCAATGCCCCATGCACAATGCGAATGCCCCCACCCACCACCAAGGAAGATGTGACAATGGCCACAGTGATGGGCTCACTCCCTGATGTCCAACAGGCCTGTTTTCAAATGACCATCACATGGCATCTGGGTCGACGCCAGCCAGACATGGTAAGTGAGGACTCCAGGGAAAGAGAAATGATGATGGAAGGGAAACATCAGAGTAAGGGGCTAGGCTCAAGGTGCTTCAGCCTTCAGACTAGAAACTGGTTGATCCTTTGTTCTTTCTTAGGTTCCTCTGGGGCATCACAAAGAAAAGTATTTCTCAGGCTCCAAGACCAAAGCTGTACTGGACCAATTCCAAGCAGACCTGGAAAACTGGGAAAAGGAAATGACAGCCCGGAATGAGCAGCTTGACCTTGCCTACGAATACTTAAAGCCCAGCAACATAGAGAACAGTATCACTATCTGAGCTCTATGGCACCCCCACCTGGAGACCTTCAGCTCTCCCAAATAAATTCTCTACTTCAGTATCCCACAGGCAGGCCACACAGTCTCTGTCACACTACTCATCTTCTATTGTAGCAAAAATCAGCCAATATCTGCCCTAGCCAGTCAGCCTACAGATTGAAGGGTCCCTGGTTCAATTCTGATCAAAGGCATATGCCCAGGTTGCAAGCTTGATCCCCAGTAAGGAGCATGTTGGAAGCAGCTGATCAATGATTCTCTCTCATTATTGATGTTTCTATCTCTCACTCTCCCTTCCTCTCTGAAATCAATAAAAAATATATATTTTTAAAAAAACAGTCAATATAAAAAATGAATGAGTATGAATGTGGTCTAATAAAACTTTATTCATAGTTGGTGAAATGTAAACTTCAGGTGTCACAAAATATTCTTCTTTTGGTTTACAACATGTAAAAATACAAAAACCTGGCCTGAGGCACTGACACTACTTGCAAACGTCCAGAGGATGCTCTCAGGGGTGAGTGGAAAGATTTATTGGAGAAATGAACTACCTCAACAAATTCTTCTTTCTCAGGAGCTAGACTTCATGTTTGGTGGCCAACTTAAAAATTCCTGATTCTGTTCCTTTGCAACTTTCCCTCCACCTCTACTTCTCCTATTCAGGCACCTACAATGGAATAAAAAAGGTGCTCCTAGAGCAGACTAAAATCTTTTTGCTTCCTTCCCCAAAGAGTCTCAAACAAAAGAGACATGAAATGTCATTTTCCCAGTCCCTTTAGTACACTGGAGTCACTATATGTGATCCAGGTTCCATGTTTTCTTTCACCACCCTTTTTAGAACAATATGCACAAAATAAATGGAAAAGTACCACAAAATTATGCTGTTTGTCTAGTTTCAGGGTCTTGGGTTCAAAATGACCCCTCTCCATTATGCCTTGATCACTGTCTTCACTAGACTGGGTACAAGCTCAGAACAGAACTGTGTTCTTCAAACATGCATTTCCCTGAATGATTATTAAAAACCAGTCTCTTGCCAGGGAAGCATACAAACTTTTTCTTTGGAGTGAATGACTTACTCATATTCTTAAAATCATGTCCCCTACCATATTCAAAGGGCCTAAAATCCACTCCCTTAGTTTACAGCAGGGAAGCAAAGTGACTTTTTGTGCACTATTTCTTTCTCCAGTGCATTTAGCAGGACCACACACCTTCACATCCTATTCAGAGTCTACTTTCCCTAGACTTTTCCCAACAGCCCATATTTTTCCTGGATTTGGCATTCAAAACCACTTAGTATTTTCCATGTTTGGAAACAAAATGTTACTTAATTATTCCCAATGCCAAGAACGCTCCGCAATTTTATTCATTTTTTCATCTTAGTATTTTAATTCAATTTTCTATAATAATAAAAGCATAATATGAAAATCGACCAAACAGCAGAATGACCATCCGGACGACCACACTATGACATGCACTGGCACCAGACCAGCCAAGGTGGCTGTGATGACAGGTCGGGGGGCCCGCCATTGCCCCACGAGGTCCACAGAGGGGGGCTCAGGCCAGTGGGACAATTAATGGGGGTGGCTCCATGATCACCCCAAAGAGGGAGGCCCAGGTCATCAACCGTTGGTGCTGCAGATGGGCAGGGCTTCCCTCTGAGGAGCAATTGATCTCAAGGCTTCTAGACTGCGAAAGAGTGTCAGCCAACCAAAATCATTTCACTTAAAATCAGTACTAGGACAGAGATCACTATTATCACCTCCATTATTCTCCATTCTCAGGGAGAATTCAATTAGGACCATAAGAAAGGAAAAGAAGTACAGTTCACCTAGAACCATGGTCGACCAACTGCAGCTCACAAGCCACATGTGGCTCTTTGGCCCCTTGAGTGTGGCTCTTCCACAAAATACCATGGCCTAGGTGAGTCTACTTTGAAGAAGTGGCGTTAGGGGAGGCCAAGATGGCGGCCTAGGTAAACACACCTAAACTGCTGCCAGGCACAACAATTTCAAAACTACAACTAAAGACAAAATGTTTATCACCCAGAACCACAGGAAAGCTGGCTGAAAGGAACCTCTACAACTATCGGGTCTAGTAATAATTAATGTCGTTTTTAAACATTCGTTTAAAATCTTGCTTGGCGTTGACTTGTATTGACATAACCTTCAAACACGTGGTATCTACAGAACGTGTGAAGTGCAATTAACAAGTTTTGCTTGAAAAAGTTTGTGTTTGGTTTGGTTTTTGTTGCAAAACTAGGGCTAAGAAGATGGCGGATGAAGAGCATATTCGGCACTGCATGCTTTACGAGTTCCAATTAGGAAGAAAAACAAGTGAGGCTGCAAAAAACATCTGTAGTGCTCTTGGTCAAGATGCAGTTAGTGCCAGAAAATGCCAGCGTTGGTTTGAGAAATTTCGCGAGGAAAATTTTTCATTAGATGACAAGAGTGGTCGAGGCTGTGTGTCCAATTTTGATCAAGAAGCTCTTCAAGCTCTTTTGTTGCAAAATCCTCAAATTACCCAACAAGAGCTTGCGACAACTTTAAATTGTTCACAAAAAACAATTTCCAATCAATTGCGTGCACTTGGCAAAGTCCAAAAGTTTGGAAAATGGGTTCCTCATGAGTTGACCGACAACAACCGTAATCAAAGAGTCACAATTTGCAGTTCGCTCCTCTCTCATCAAAACCGTTTGCCGTTTTTAGAGCAAATTGTTACCGGAGATGAAAAACGGGTGCTCTATGTTAATTTGAAAAGGCGGCATCAATGGTTGGACAAAAATGAGGCTCCGCAGCCCACGCCAAAACCTGACTTGCATGCGAAAAAAGTGATGTTGTGTGTTTGGTGGAATTTTAAAGGAATTCTTCATTATGAGCTTTTACCATCTAACCAAACCATTACAAGTGCAGTGTATAGTGCCCAATTGGAAAGGTTAGCCCAAGCTTTAAGAGAAAAAGAACCCGCGCTGATTAATCGGAAGGGCGTAATTCTTCACCACGATAACGCACGACCGCATACTGCAAGAATCACTGCTGAAAAACTGCGCCAGTTGGAATGGGAAGTTCTCCCTCAACCTGCATATTCTCCTGATATTGCCCCTTCCGATTACCATTTGTTTCGTTCTTTGCAAAACTTTCTTCTTGGAAAAAAATTTAATAATGAAGAATGCCTCAAAAATGCATTGACCGAATTTTTTGCATCAAAATCACAAGAATTTTACAACAGAGGGATTAAAATGCTTCCTGAGCGTTGGGCACAAGTAGTAGAAAACAACGGCAACTATATTGTTGATTAAATTTTTTGTATTGTTTAAATAAATTCGATTTAAAAAGTATTAGAAAACGACATTAATTATTACTAGACCTAATAGAGTGAGAGAGAAGAGCATTCAGGGCACAGCGTGAAAAAACTGAGGTACAGGGGCGCACACGCGATATGGACAGGAGGCGGATCCCAGCTGGCGGAGGGCGTAGCTTTCTTCAACCCAAAGAGAGACAATCTCCCAATCTATCTGAAATCCAGTTTCTGGGGAGAAGCTAGACTGTCTGCCATCAGGTCGGAAAATGAAGGTGGCTTGCTTGCAGAGCTGCGCGCAAGAATAATTGTTCGCTGTGCAGGAAGGGGGGTGGGAAGGAGGTAGGAAAGACATGGTCAGAGAGGCGGAGACACCTGACAAGCAGCCATTGCTGTAGGCCATTCCCCAACCCTGAGACTCCTCCCTGAGACTTTGCCCCACACAATCTATTGTACAAACACACCCAAGCTCCAAGCAGCATCTTTTGCATATGAATGGCCTTCTCTAGTGCAGTGTAACCTAGCAAACTTGAAACCTGGTGCAGACAGCTCCAAAGCCTCCAAACTCCAAGCAGGAAGGAGAGGACTGTGATTCTCGCTGTAGCTTTTGCAGGGTGGCCTCAAACAGTAGCTATATTGGAGATCCAGAAGCTAGTGTTCCTAGTGGTCAGTTTCAACTCCTCACACCCATAAGTGACACATTCTGGAGACAGACTCAGTGAGCACCAAAGCCCCACTAAAACAAAGCATGTCTCCAGCACAGCAGTTCTTCCTTTATAGACACAGCAGGTCCTCACAGCCAATTGGCCTGGAGGTCAATTCCTCCCAGTGTACTAACAGCAATCACGGCTTAATTACACCAAGACTTTGCACTCAACCCACAAAGGGGTGTACCAAGAGCGACCACTTCAGGAGATTGGGAAAGCTGAGCTACTGGACCCTATAAGTCAATAATTACACAAAGCCACTCCATCAACACAGGGAGGCAGCCAAAACGAGGAGACACAGAAGCATATCACAAATGGGAGAGATGAAGGAAAGTAAACTACTGGATGACACAGAGTTCAGAACCACATTTATAAGGTTACTCAAGAATCTTTTAAAAAACCTTTGAGAAACTTGATGAGACTTCCAAGAAGCTTAGTGAGACCTTCAAGGACCTTAATGAGAATACAAAAATAAAATGGAAGAGGACCAATCAGAAATTAAGTATACACTGTCTGAAATAAAGAATATACAGAAACTCAACTGTAGCAACATACCCCAAGAGTCAAACCAAAAATCTGAAATATGGGGAAGCAAAAAGCATACAACCAGAGAGGCAGAAAGAAAGAAGAATCCAAAAGTGTGATGATAGTGTAAGGAGCCTCTGGCTTTAAGTGTACCAACATTCGGATT
This sequence comes from Pipistrellus kuhlii, assembly GCF_014108245.1. Classification (NCBI taxonomy): domain Eukaryota; kingdom Metazoa; phylum Chordata; class Mammalia; order Chiroptera; family Vespertilionidae; genus Pipistrellus; species Pipistrellus kuhlii. Next base: position 9,448,688 of record NW_023425522.1, on the reverse strand, counting down.
TTTGGGATGTCAGAAGAAGAGAGAGAGCAAGATATTGAAGGCCTATTGAAAGAAATAATGACAGAAAACTTTTCCTACCTGGTGAAAGAAATAGACTTACTAGTCCAGGAAGTGCACAGAACCTCAAACAAGAGGAATCCAAAGAGGACCACACCAAGACACATCATAATTATAATGCCAAGGGCAAAAGACAAAGAGAGAATCTTGAAAGCAGCAAGAGAAAAACAGTTAGTTGCCTACAAGGGAGTACCATACGACTGTCAGCTGATTTCTCAACAGAAACTATGTAGGCCAGAAGGGAGTGGCGAGAAATATTTAAAGTGATGAACGGCAAGAACCTACAACCAAGATTACTCTACCCAGAAAAGCTATCATTCAAAATTGATGGTCAGATAAAAAGCTTCACAGACAAGAAAAAGTTAAAGGAGTTCATCACCACCAAACCAGGATTACATGAAATGTTGAAGGGCATTCTTTAAGAAGAGGAAGAAGGAAAAAAAGGTGAAGGTAAAAAGTATGAACAACAAAAAGACATCAAATACATACCTACCAACAAGTGAATCTAAAAATCAAGTGAATAAAAAATCTGAAGAACAAAATGGACTGGTGGATATAATAGAATCAGGACATAGAAAGGGAGTGGACTAACAATTCTCAGGGTCTGAGGGGTACGGGAAAAGATTGGACAAAAATCTTACACCTATGGATGAGGACAGTGGTAGGGGGTAAGGGCATGGGATGGGGTGGGGAATCAGGTGGATGGGAGCTATACGGGTAGGGGGGGAAAGAGGAACACCTGTAATAATCTGAACAATAAAGATTTATTATTAAAAAAAAAAAAAAAAGAAGAAGAAGAAGTGGCGTTAGAAGTTTAAAAAATTTGGCTCTCAAAAGAAATTTCAATTGTTGTACTGTTGATATTTGGCTCTGTTGACTAATGAGTTTGCCAACCACTGACCTAGAACAACAGAGGTTAGGGGCACCAATCTCATCACAGTTGTCCCCCCAAAACTTAACTACCAAGAGCCTACTGTTGACCAGAAGTCCATAACATAAACAATCAATTAACACACATTAGTACATTATATACTATATCATTACAATGAATAAGAGAAAGAAATGTTAAGAAAAGTATAAGGAAGAGAAAATACATTTGGGCACTGCATTTATTTATTTTAAAGAAATTCATACACAGGTGAACCCCCATGCATTTCAAGCCCATGTTGTTCAGGGGTCCCATGTAGTTAAGTTTAGAGAACAACAAAAGAATCATCACTTGCAAACATAATAATGTTACTAGAAAGTTCAAGAGACAATCAAAGATATAAGAACTAATAAGAGTTAGGTTACAAAATTCTCAAAACTAAACACTAAGATACTAAATAAACAGTTTAAAGCATAATTTTTCTTTTAGTTAGCAATAATCAGTTAAAAATTAAAATAGAAAATGACTCCATGTTATTACTAACACATTATGAAATAAGAGTAAATTTAATAAGACAGAAACAACTCATCTATAGAGAAATATATATCATTCTTTTGAAAGATATTTAAAAAAGAAATTAATGAATGGAGAAACCTTCATTTCTGGATGTAAAGAATTAATTTGTGGAGACACTGTCCCATAGACATGAAAAGCATGGGCCCTGGTGTCACACCATTTGGGCTCAAATCCAAATAGAGTGTATTGCCAGCAATAAAAGATGGAGATGTATCCGTTCCCCTTACTTTTCAACCAGGCTGCAAAATGGCAAGATACAAAATCAACCCACAAAAGTCAGTTGTATTTTTGTACATTAGCAAGCAATAATATACAAAGGAAATTAACAACTCCATTAGAATAGCATCAAAAATATAAAAAATAGTTCATAGGGATAAATTTAACCAAGGGGCAAAAGACTTATATAATTAAAGCCACAAAACATCAATGAACAAAATTAAAGAAGACCTAAATAAATGAGAAAATACCTTGTACTCATTAATTGGAAAACTTACTATTTTAAAGATGACTACTACCCAAAGCAATGTACAGATTCAATGCAATTCTATCAAAATTTCTATTTTTTGTGGAAATAGAAAACCCATCCTCAAATTCACATGGAATTTCAAGGGCCCCCGAATGTGCAAAACATCTTAAAAAACAAAGGTAGAAGACTCACACTTTCCCATTTCAAAATTTCCTATAAAACTACAGTGATTAAAAGAGTGTGTTACTGGCATGAGGATAGGCATAGACCAATGGAATAGAGTAAGGAGCTCAGAAATAAATCCTCGTGTATATAATCAACTGATTTTTTTTTTTAAATTCAGACACAAAAGAATGCTTATTCATTTTTTTTAACTGTATTTTTGTTGTCAACACTAAATAGAGGTTCCCATTCCTCATTCTTTTGATTTTTTTAACAAGGATTCCAGGAACATTCAATGGGTAAAGGACAGTTCTTTTCACAAATGAAGATGATGAGGAAACTGGATATATACATACAAAAAAATAAAGATGGAACTTTACATAACACAATATAAAAAATTAACTCTCCTCTCCAGGGAGCTTTTGGTGAGTTCCAGGACCTGGTAGATATCCAGTGCTTCGCCCAGGGCAATCCCTTATCTCCTTTCCATGCTGGGTGGGGTTGGAGGGGGTTTTACAGTCCACTTCCTTCACGAGACACTGGTCAATGTCGATGGCACTGAAAAAGGTGACTGACTGGGGCAGGTCGTGGAGACCCAGTCTGTAAGCAAACATGCACCTGGTCAGCAGGCCAGCCGGCCCACAGCCTGTCCAGGCAGCACTGCTCTGGCGAAGCCCATCTGGTGCTCGGGCGCTCACCCTCAAGCGTCCAGCTGTGCTTTCCCAGTAGCAGGCCCTGTCCGGAAGGACCTCCTGTCACAAAGGTGCAGCTGACTTCAAAGGGTTCAGAACCAAGAGGCCGAGGTCACTGCAGGCTGTTGGACAAGGGGGTAGTGTTGCTTGTGGGTAAACAGAAAGCAGGAGCCCCAAAGTGCACATTAACTCAGGCATTTCGTTACTTTTCTCCTTTTCTTCTTGGCTGGTGCTTTGCTCTGTGCCCCGTGCTCTGACCCAGAAATAAACACATCTTTTCTCTACTCAAAAAAAAAAATTAGCTCTACTTATCAACAAAACAGAAAATAAGTGCGGACAAGGAAGTGGGGAAACTGAAATCCCCAGCACTGATATGGAAACATAAAATGGTGCAGCCACAGTGGAAAACAGTGTGATGAATCCTGAAAAAATTAAAAATTGGATTAATATATGATCCAGTAATCCCACTGCTGGTATGTAGCCAAAAGGATTCAAAGCAGGGACTCATCTGTCATTTATTCACTTATATTCACAGCGGCATTACTGACAATAGCCAAAAGGTGAAAGCAACCCAGTGTCCATCATAAACAAAATGTGACATACATACAACAGAATATTATTCAACCTTAAAAAGGAAGCAAATTCGGATACATGGTATAACATGTCTTAACTTGAGGACATTTGGTTAAGAAAAATCAGCCAGTCACAGAGGATACTGTATGTTTCCCTTTATATGAGGTACCTAATGTTGTCAGATTTATGAAGATGGAAAGTACAATAGTGGTTGGTGAGGTCTGGTGGAAGGAGGAAATGGAGAGTTTTTGTTTAATGGGTACGGAGTTTCGGTTATGGAAGATGAAAAAAGCTCTTGGATGGATGGGTCCACCAATGTCAATATATTTAATGCCACTAACCTGTAAATTAAAAAGCGGTTAAAATGGTAAATTTTATGTTATGTTTATTTTACCACAGAGGAAAAACCAAAAATTTAAGTACTTTATAAAACAAAAACAAAAAACTGTGGGGAGGGGGTCTTAATTAAAATTTATTTTTGTATGTATTAGATGTCTACCAAGCTTCAGTTTACAAGCTTAGCCTGATGTCTAGTGCTTCTTTACCTTTTATTTTTCTTTAATTCTTTATTGTTGAACATATTACATATGTCTCCTTTTTCCCCCCATTGATCTCTCCCAGCATGCTCCCTTCCCCCAGCACAGGCCCTCACCCTTCCGCCCTATTGTCTGTGTCCATTGGTTATGCTTATATGCATGCATACAAGTCCTTTGGGCTGAAACAGGTTTGGCTCAGTGGATAGAGCATCGGCCTGTGGACTGAAAGGTCCCGGGTTCGATTCCAGTCAAGGGCATGAACCTTGGTTGCAGGTACATCTCCAATGGGGGGTGTGCAAGAGGCAGCTGATCGATGATTCTCTCTCATCGATGTTTCTAACTCTCTATCCCTCTCTCTTCCTCTTTGTAAAAAAATCAATAAAATATATTTTAAGAAAAAAAATAAGTCCTTTTGGTTTATATCTTACCATCCTCCTCCTATCCCCCCTGCATAAAACAAACAAAAAAAATTAAGTCAAATAATAACTTAGACTGACCCACAACTATGCAACACAGTAAATGATGAAGTGGTAAAAAAAAAAAAAAAAAAAAAAAAAAATCAATGAAAAAATAAAACAAGGGAAGTATATTTGTAATAACTCAGAAATAAAATTCTGCACATATGGCTGAAACCAGTTTGGCTCAATGGATGGAGCATCGGCCTGCGACTGAAGGGTCCCAGGTTCAATTCCAGTTAAGCGCATGTACTTTGGTTGTGGGCACATCCCCAGTAGGAGGTATGCAGGAGGCAGCTGATCAATGTTTCTCTCTCATCGATGTTTTTAGATCTCTGTCCCTTTCCTTTCCTCTCTATAAAAAATCAATAAAGCCAAGACCGGTTTGGCTCAATGGATAGAGCGTCGGCTTGGGGACTGAAAGGTCCCGGGTTCGATTCCGGTCAAGGGCATGTACCTTGGTTGCGGGCATATCCCCAGTAGGGGGTGTGCAAGAGGCAACTAGTCGATGATTCTCTCTCTCATCGATGTTTCTAGCTCTCTATCTCTCTCCCTTCCTCTCTGTACAAAATAATAAAATATATATTTTTAAAAATCAATAAAATATGTTTTAAAAAATTCTGCACATATGATTTAGTGTAATTACAATGAGTCAGTATCATACTGACTCCTATATATAATACTCATGTTTTAGAATTTTGAATCAGGTTTATCAATTATAAAAGACCTACTATTTTCTGGTATTTATTTTTTAAAATATAAGTAAAAGAAAAAAAGCACAGACCTTGTGGAATATAACAGCATCAGAGCAATTTACTTCATGATTGTAGGTTGGGTGGTACAGGGTTATATACTGTATATTCTCAGATTACTCTTCTGGGATTGGCTAATCAAAGTTAGGAAATAAAACAGTCAGGATTTGGTGAGGCTTAAGGAGATGTGGGTTTGTGGACATGCACTTCCTCTGCTCCCTGAACCCCGGGAGCTCCAAATGAAACAGGAGAATGGACAGAGGTCAATGAACTGCAACAGGAAACTCTGCCAACAATGCAGCTATAAGACAAAAAAACAAGGTATCACAGGTTTTGACAACCATGACCACTGAGAAAAAAGTTGGGATTTAAAAAGTCAAGAGGCCATAAAGAAGCATTAGGGGAGGTTCAGTAGAAAACCAAAGCCCAAGCCAACACCCTGTGTGTGTGTTCAGGGAGGTCAAATAGAGAATGGGTGGTTATGATACGAATCAGTGGGTGCTCATGACACTTTCTGGGATGATCCACCAGCATTTTGGGTGCCTTTTCAGACATCACTTCATCTCTTTGAACTTGAATGTCTTCATTTACTAAAAAATGTTACAGCAATAGCTACTACTTTAGTACGTTTTTTCAAAGATTAAATTAAAGGTATTTTTTAAAATCTTCATAACTGAAATTATTACATATATTCCTTTTTTTGCCCCAGTGATCCCCACTCCAGACCCTCCCCATCCTATTGTCTGTGTCCACAGGTTATGCAAGGTCTTTGGTTGATTACCTCTCACCCACCCACCCTCCTCCACCAGCCAAAAAAAAAAAGTGAACTTAGCCACTTTTTCTTTGAGAGTGTTGGTGGCACTTATATAATTGGGAGAATCACTCTCTACTGCCTTCTATTTATAACTCCTGGGAAACAGATAATGGTAAAAAATTGAACATGTTAATGGTCTCCCTAAGTTTCTACCTTTACATTATGCTGTTCAAACAATAAATGATCAAATTATTTGAATTCTTCTGTAAAATAAAATGGAAAGTATCTGTGCTTTCTAACAATATTTGCAATAGAAATGGGAAGAAGAAGAGCATTGTGAGAGTGGATAGAAATAAAATAACAGATAAGGGAGAGTGAGAGACCTGAGCAACATGGAGTGTGTGTGTGTGTGTGTGTGTGTGTGTGTGTGTGTATGTGCGTCTGGTTGGTGTAGGGGAAGTACCGGGAATAAAGACAGCAGAGGTAAATCCTATTGTCAGGAATAGCCATAAAACACTTAACAATATATGTGCCTTACAGTACTAATAAGTGTCACTGACCTAGTTGTATCAGGTGTTGCAATAATCCTTCACTTTATTATGTCAACATTGGAGGATGTGTTGTGTAACTACATAAGCAACAACATTCCCCCTGGGAGGGATAGCTTCTAAGTTTGTGTCATCAGGACAGAGACCAGCACCAGTAGGCAAGTAATACATTAGGTTGAGAAAATAAGAAGGCAAATCTATTAGACAAGAGCTAATGAATCAGTGAAGGGTGTAAGATAAAAAGCTCATGGACACAGACAACTGTATGGTGATTATCAGAGGGAATGCAGGGGGTGGTGTGGGGAACAGTGAGGGGACAGGTGGGCAGGTGGAAGAGAGTAAAGTGGGGATAAATTATGACAGAAGAAGACTAAACTTTGGGTGGTGATGCAGTTTGCAGATGATGTATTATAGAACTGTACACTTGAAACCTATATAATTTTACTAGAGGCCCGGTGCACAAATTCGTGCATGGGTGAGGTCCAGCCAGTTCACCCCAATGGGGGATGATAGAGGGTCTGACAATCAGGGCCAGGGCCAGCTGAGGGGAAGGGCCTCGGGCAGTTGGCCGGCCACAGGAGGTTGGGGGTGTCCAATTGGAACCCCAATTTGCTGATTGGCCACTGCAGTGTGCATCATAGCAACTGATCATTCCAGTCATTTCGTCCACTTGGCTTTTATATATATAGATTGACCAATGTAACCCCAATAAATTCAGTATAAATGAGCCAATGAAAATTATTATAAATAGATATTGGAACTATAATCAAAGACTTTTTCCCCCAAATCAGGTAGCCTTTACCCTCTCTGCAGCCTAGGTGGTTTCCATTCTCATTTTCAGTTTAACCTTGCCTGTCCAAAATGTAAAGAGAAATCAGAGACATCCTGGAGCTGCAGTTATGGCTCAGCACTCAGATCATGAATTCTGGCCTCGATCTCTCACACTTCTTGCTAAATTCTAGCACCTTTTCACTATAACATCATTGTGACCTCCTTATATTCATTTTGCCTGAAATTCACTTATTATTTACAGTTGTAGGCATTTTCTGTGATTTTTATCACAACACTATGTTCAAATATTCTACTGACACAAAAGATTTGTAGTTAAAAGCAACAATCCCCAGACAATTCCAAAATACAAAATCAATGTTTCTTATGGCTCATATGTTGCAATTGTTTCTGAAGTCACTTATATGTCATCTGTATGACTCATTTTCCTCTCTTTTCATTCCCATTTTTATGCTGATGAAACAAGATTGTTTGTCTCCCCAAATGTATATTGCCGGTTATTTTCTGATGGTTTAACATGTTTCTTTATTCCCTGTACTTCCTACATGCTGGTAGTTATATCTATAGATTGGATGAGAAACACTAACAGTTTTACATTTCAAGGTGGCTTCTGAGTCGAGTCAGTGCAAAATATTTCTACCAGAGGCACATAATCATTGGCAATGTCTCTTTTTGTGCATTTAGCCACAGAACCATTTCTTAGGTGTATTATTTCATTAAGGGTTGCAAACTGTTGGTATTCTTACTCCATCATTCCTCAGTCATTTATTAGCCTGAATATAACTAAGAAATGAAATATTGCATAAAGATGTCTAGATTAAAAGTTAGCAAGAATGTGGACTTGGAATTCACTGAAGGGTCAGGTTATTGCTGAGTCTGCAAGTATGAGGTTTAAGGGACATAGCGAAGATCAGCTTAGAGGTCCGGGGGAGTGAAGTAGCTGTGGTTCCATGTTGAGTCCTTTTTCTGGTGGAGGTGTGCTAGATGTTTAGTGGTCACAGGACTCAGCAGAGTGAAGATTCCCCACACACACACGTAGGGCAAAGAGCCTGGGATAATAGCCTCACTGCTATAGTCCTGGATTCACAGAAAGTTATAAGGCATGCTCTATCAAAACTCATGGGTTTGCCATCTTAATGTACACAAAACTTTCTTCTGGCTGCATTTATGTACTTCCTTTTTTCTATGTATTTCCTCATTAAACGAAGAGTAGGTTTAACTATGGCAACCACACCTTGGTGAGGAACTTACGTTTTATTTTATATTCATTATGAAGCTTTTGGAAGAGGTTAAGCAGATAAAGCATGTCATTCTATTGGGATGGGTGATCTGCCATGGACCCTGCATGCCCTATGTCTTCCTACTGGGTATGTCAGAAATGCAAAGCCCTGAGATCTCATTACTTCAGATATTTATCAAGGTTGTTTCCGCAGTGAGCAACCCTGAGTGATGAAGTAATGTTTCAGTAGACAGAGAATGGACATGGATCTGCTTACCACAAAGGTGGTGAGTTCCCCAAACTCAGTGGTCCTCCCCTAAAATGCAGCCCACTCTATGTGCTGTCACTCACCTAGTCCCACCTGCATCACACTCATGGAACATGGGAGGGCATGAGGAACTGATATGAATATGAATTGTGGCTATTGATTTTGGTCTGAGTAATATATGTGAGAAGGGAGAATGTTAGAGAGTTAGAAACATCGATGAGAGAGAAACATTGATCAGCTGCCTCGTGCACACCTCCTACTGAGAATGTGCCCACAACCACAGTACATGCCCTTAATCAGAATCAAACCTGGGACCTTTCAGTCCGCAGGCCAATGCTCTATCCACTGAGTCAAACCAGTTAGTTAGGGCAGGAAGTCACCTTTTGATTTCCATCAGGGCATATGTCAGGTCTACAGGCTCAATCCCCAGTGAGGGCATTCAGGAGACAGCTGATGGATGATTCTCATCACAGATGTTTCTATCTCTTTCCTATCTCTCTTTCCCTCTTCCTTCCTCTCTCTGAAATCCTTAGAAAACATATTTAACCCTAGCCAGTTTTGTTCAGTGGACAGAGCATCAGCACTCAGACTGAAAGGTCCCTGGTTCAATTCCCATCAAGGGCACCTATCTCCATTGCAGACTCTATCCAGGTTCCAGTCCGGGCGCCTGTGGGAGGCAACCAATCAATGTGTTTCTCTCACATAGATGTTTCTCTCTGTGTATGTCTCTCCCCCTCCCTTCCACTCTCTCTAAAAATCAATGGGAAAATATCCTCAAGAGGGGATTAACAAAAATAAATAAATTTTTTAAATAAAAAAAAACATTTTTAAAATATTTTTTAAAAGAAGACAGGCCTTCTATGGCCCACGATGACAATCCCAATGCTCCTTCAGCAAGCAGACCTCAGAGGTAAAGAGGAAGTGGGTACAATCGCCCAAAGACATCAAGCACTGCCAGCAAGAATAGGGCCCCTTCAGAAAATGCTATCAGTTGTAAAACTGCCCCGGAAGTAGAGAGAAGGGGACATGAGAGCCCAGGGTGTATTCTCCCTCCCCCGCTCTCTCTTTCTTGTCCCACCCAGGCTCAGCCCCTCAACTTTTTCCTGATCTCACTTCTCAGCACTTGGCTGAGAGGAGCAGCTGCTTTCCCCCCACTTCCCTCTCTCTGGGCTAATCTCAGATTTGCGTTGTCTAGGGTGAGGCCCAGTCCTGCAGTGGGCTGGAACACCAACTCCGGCTTTATTAAGCCCTGGACTCGTACTGAGGCAGCAGGAGAAAGCCTGGCTGCGGAATCTTTGGTACCAATAAAGGGACCTCTGCCACCCAGGAGAGCCCACCTGCTGCCATGGGCCGCTACCGCATCCGCGTGGCCACTGGGGCCTGGCCCTTCTCTGGGTCTTTCAACCGCGTGCAGCTGTGGCTGGTGGGGGAGCGCGGGGAGGCAGAGCTGGAGCTGCAGCTGAGGCCAACGCGGGGCCAGGTGGGCAGGAAAGAGGGGCTCAATGCATGAGGGCGGGCAGGACGCTGGAGGCTAGGAGCCAGTGATGGGCATTCGCTCTGGAACTGCCAGTGAGAAGGGACCCCAGCAGCTAGGTGGGTTAGAGATTCAGAGCCAGAGCCCAGCTGAGCTCAACCCGTCTCTCCCTGTCCGAGACTGTGATCCACACAGCCTCCACTACCTCCCTAAGTGATCCAGTATCACTCTGGGATCAGTGGTCAAAGGGAAGGTCCTCTGAGAGAGCGCGGGGAGAGCTCAGTTTATGGACAGGGTAGGTGATGATGCTCAGTCCTCAATAAAAAACACTCAGGCCTCACCCCGAGTTCCAGGTCTACCAGGTTCTGGTCCCCACAGGTGGAGGAGTTTGAGCAGGACATTCCCCAGGACTTGGGGCCACTGCAGTTCGTGAAGTTGCGCAAACACCACTCTCTGGTGGACGACGCCTGGTTCTGCGACCGCATCACCGTGCAGGGCCCGGGAGCCTTGGAGGAGGCCGCCTTCCCCTGCTACCGCTGGGTGCAGGGCGAGGGCCTGCTGACCCTGCCCGAGGGCACTGGTAAGGACCACCTCGGGGAAGTGGGTGCAGGGCTTAGGGTGTACACTGTACAGGGAAGAGAAAGATAGGGGATAGCATTGAGGAAGGTCCTAGGGGTTGAAATAGTGCATGCTCAGCAGGTTAAAGGTGGACAAAGCAGAAAATAGAGAAGTTATACATGGAATTACAAAGGCTGGAAATGCCACTGGACAGGGAAATGAGTGATGTGTAGATCCCACCTCCCAAAAGGTGAGCAGAGGGAAAGGGAAGTTAAGCCATGCTGGGAAGCAGAAGAGCCAAAATAAAGGGGAAATGAAATCTCTATGTGACTGGGAACAAGTTAGGGCAGGGACAGGTGAGGCTAGCACAGGGACCCTTGAGAGGAGGCAGGGAAGGGGAGCAAATAAATGATATGATGTGGAGAACTGGTTTGTGAAGAGTTGAGTTCCATGTTTTCATGAAAGAAAACTGTGAGACCAGGAAGCACTCTGACTAGGGTGGGGATGAATGAGGACAGCAAAGAGAGAATCTGCTACCTTAGGAAATGAGTATGAGAGACAATTTAGGAAAATGACAGGTAAGAATGGAAGCTTAAACTAAATATCTTTGAGGCACAAGTAAGTATAGGTATAGATGAGGGCAGGATTAAGCCAGGTAACCAACTATAAACTATGTGCAGTCTAGGACAGGTGAGATGAAGCCAGATAAAGTAGCAATATGGATCCACTATTTGGTTTGGCACATAGAGAATATCTTATCCCAGGGAACAGGTGACTGTGGAAGTAGGTTGAGGTCAGAGGATGTAAGTGTGCGTAACTTGAAATATGTCATTTTGGAGAACAGCTTAAGGTGTGGACAGGGAAGGACCAGGACAGGAGAAATTAACAAAGGAATATGGAGTAATGTCAGATAAGTATGGACTTTTCAGCTGATTAAGAAATTTATAGCCCCTGTGATGAAGAAAAGCGGTAGATAGGAAAATTTTAGTTAAGGTTTACAATAGGGTGACAAAAGAAATTGGATTTTCCTCTCAGGAAAAATATGAGATTGAAGATTGGTGAAATTAAGAAAAGGGAGTGAGAAAAGATGAATGACTAGGGGACTAAGCAGAGCCAGAGAGGAAAAAAAACAAAAGAATATGTTGCCATACAGTTAGGAAATAGAAGACTGTGATCCCACTTCCAGAAATATATCCTAAGAAGCCCTACACACCAATTAGAAAGAATATATGCACCCCTATGTTCATTACAACATTATTTATAATGCCTAAGATCTGGAAACAGATCAAGTGTCCATCATTAGATGAGTGGATAAAGAAGCTGTGGTATATTTACAAATGGAATAGTTTGCAGCTATAAACAAGAAGGATTTCTTACCCAAACAACAGCATGGATAGACCTAAAGAATATTATTCTGAGTGAAAGAATAAGTATCACAGTTGGAGAAAGACAAGTATCACATGATCTCACTTATAAGTGGAATCTAATGAACACAATAAACTGATGAACAAAATCGATCCAGAGATATAGAAGCATGGAGCAGACTGACATACTCAGAGGTGGGGTGTTGAGTGAATGGAGATGGAAAAAGATTAGAACAAAAGAACTTATATACATACATGCATAACTATGGATACAGCCAATAGTGTGGTGAAGGCCTCAAGTGGGGTGGGGGCAGAGAGGGGGATAGAATGGAGGGAATAATTGAGGGATATCTATAATACTGTCAACAATTTAAAAATAAAAGTAAACAGAACACTGGAAGGAGTCAGGGCATATCATGAGATTGGAGAATCCACTGAGGAGAATTGCTTTGTTGTCTCCTCAGCCCACCTGGCAGGAAACAATACCTTGGATGTCTTCCAGAAGCATCGAGAAAAGGAACTGGAGGAAAGACAGAAAATCTACTGGTGACCACCCTATTAGAAACCTCCCAGCTGTACCCCTTCCCTGACAACTTGCTCCATCAATGACTTCTACCCCCTCCATTAACCTTTGTCCCCATATCTTAGCTGGGCCACCTGGAAGGAAGGGTTACCCATGACAATTGCTGCAGACACTATAGATGATCTGCCTTCAAATATGAGGTTCCATGAGCAGAAGAGGCTTCACTATGAATGGACAGTGATTGGAGGGTGAGGAAATGGTCAGAGTGGAGTGGGGCTGGTAGATCCAGAAACAAGATTTGGTAAATTGATGGTTTCACCCTTGGTATCTGCTTTAGGCTTATGGAGATGGTCCTCAAATATGTTTACACCTTCCCAAGCCCCTGGAAACGCCTGGAAGATTTTGACCAGATCTTCTGGGGACAAAAGACTGCCCTGGCTGGTCAGTTGTTTGTCCAGGTCCCCATAACCCCTTGATGACCCTATTAATGAGGTATGTGTCACATTGCATAGTCTCCAAACTTCTTGCCAAAAAATAATTTGAGAGCTGGGGATCTCACAAAGGCCTCATGAATGAAAACATGTGGGCTGGGTATGGAGGAGTCATGTGATTAAAGCCCTATAATAGAGCCTAACAGAGAAAAACATCAGGTTATGGTGAATATCCTCCTTCTAACCTCCACTCTGACCCCACAGAGAAGGTTCACCAGCGCTGGCAGGAAGATGAGCTTTTTGGCTACCAGTTCCTCAATGGCGCCAACCCCATGCTGCTGAGACGCTCCACCTCTCTGCCCTCCCGGCTGGTGCTGCCCTCGGGGATGGAGGAGCTTCAGGCCCAGCTGGAGAAAGAACTCCAGGTACAGCCTCCAGTCCCCGAGTGTCTTCTCCCTGTCTGTGGGGTTATGAAGGGGCAGAACCAAAGTTGAGTCTGGAAAGGGAGATTGTGGTAACCCACTGTCCCTGGGTATAGAGTCCTCTGCTGGGAAAACCTAGAGGTGAAAATGTAGGGAAAGCATCGAAGCTGGATTCTGCCAATAAAGCTGACCATTAGAAGATGGTGGGGAAAGGAGCTTGGGCAGCCTGACCAGGGGAGAGCTGGGCATACCTGTGGGACAGAAGCAATGGGCATACTTAACCCTAAAACTGCCTCTGACACAGACAAGCATGTCTCTAAGGAAGCCTCCTGCCTCCTTTCATGGGGTCTAGCCCTCTCAGTAAAATAAGAGAACTTGAACTTGATGCTCTGGTGCTTCCTTCAGTTCTGCAACTAGGACTCAGATACTGATAGGGGATAATGGCAAGAGAGTGGATGTCTTTACATTTCTTTCCCTTTGCCTTGGACCTGTGGAGGTATGCTTTCAACTCTAACCCTGGATTCATTCCTCTTTCCTTAGAATGGTTCCCTGTTTGAGGCTGACTGCATCCTACTTGATGGAATTCCAGCCAACGTGATTCAAGGAGAGAAGCAGTACCTGTCTGCCCCCCTTGTCATGCTGAAGATGGAGCCCAGTGGGAAGCTGCTCCCCATGGTCATCCAGGTGAGGTGTCCTCAGAAACCTCTGCCCAACACTGCTCTGTGTTCATCCCCAACCTCTGCCAACAGACAAAGACAGCAGGCTCTGTCACCCACCACTGCCTCAATCAGTGACATCTATCCTTGTATCCAATATCTCCTTTCTACCTTACAGCCTACTCACAACTCACGTGAAATTGCATTTTTGTGAGTCATAATGGTCTCATTTGCTTCTTACCTACAGTTATTTAATCTCTTTCTGACCTATAAATCTATGAAATATTCCTTCTTTCTTAGACATCTTTTCTCCCTTGGTTATAATGTGTTTTCACACTTACTGTTCTCATCAATCAGTTCATAGGAACTGTTATTTATCTCATGTGTCCACCTTCTCCTTCTGATTCTACCATCCTAACTCTCACCCTCATCAAGTTTCCCTCAGTCATACTAGACATCTCTTTCCAATTCCTCCTGCTTTGAACCTGAGCATCATGGCACTGACACTTCCCCACAGCACTTGAGAGGATGAGTGGAAGGGCCTTCATTCCTCCAACTATATTATAATCCCTGGGAGACAATAATCAGTCACCAGTGTTTCCCCCAGAATAATAAGCATAGCTTCTAACATAGGAAGAAGCCAATGAATGCTTAGCTCCTCTTGGTTTCAGATCCAGCCTCCCAGCCCCAGCTGCCCCACCCCACCACTGTTCCTGCCCTCAGATCCTCCCCTTGCCTGGCTCCTGGCAAAGATGTGGGTCCGAAGTTCAGATTTCCACGTTCATGAACTCCAGTATCACTTGATGAACATTCATCTGCTGGGTGAGGTCATCGCTGTGGCCACCATGAGGTGCCTCCCAGGACTGCACCCTGTCTTCAAGGTACATCCTCTATCTTCCATGTCTCCTCTCTAGGATTTAAAAAGCATCAGCCACCTGTTTGGGAGGAAATTAACAAAGCTTCTTCTAATTGAATGAATGTCCATATTATTGTAATAAAAAAATCTTTATAGCAATTTGTGAACAGAAAAAAGGAAATTATTGTGACAGGATCTTGCCCTTGTGGCTTTATTTCTAATGTCTAAATTATTTTACTTTGAGATAATCATAGATTCTTAAACAGTTTGAAGAAATAATACAGAGAGATGCCATCTATTGTATTAAACCAAGTTACTTAGCATATATTGAGCTCTTATTGTAAGGCAGCTTGATATTCTCCAGCAGAGTCTGCTGTAGAGCAGGAATGTAATTTAATAAACAAAACTTATTGCTCTGCTTTCACAGAGCTAGCATATAACTAGCAAGACAAACGCTACACATAAAAAAAATAGCCAGAGAACAAAACCTGAATATAAAGCTGAAATAAAGACAGAAAGCAATAAACACTATATTTTTTTGTAGAATATTCCACCACAATTTAGGATTCATTAAGTAGAAGGTCAAAGGGATAAAAGACCAGTCCCAAAGGTTATTTTACTGACCAGTGACAGAGGTGCGTGACATGGTAGTTAGAGCAATGGAAAGGAAAATGTAAAGACCTTGTGATGAGAGGAAATAGTAGTTGCAGCATGCTGAGTACATGACTGAAGAGAAAGCTCAGAGGTCTGAGCTGCTGCAACAACTAGGAGCCCACCCAGTCAATACAGTTATCCTGATCCAGAAATACAATAATTTTATAAAACAGTGAGTCTAGAATTTATTGCTAAGCAGAAGGCAGCAAAATTAGCCATGTGTTTCCTTTAAAAACATTTTTGAAATCTTGATGACATTAGCAGCAGGAGCAAAATAACACAAACTTATGAACCAGAACAATTGTCAGAAACAATACATTCAGCAGAAGCCCATTTTGAAGTCAAAGATGATATGTTTGGTTTTAGGAACCTGGAGTTGGAAGGGGTGGCAAGATATGTGTGTGCATGCTGGGTAGAACATCTGAATTGTATTTCTTCCAGGAGTCCCACCTTCATCTCCAAACCTGTCCATTGGTAGCAATGATCCCTTTGGGTCCAGGGGTAGCATAGACAAAATAGACCTTAAAAGAATCCCTTGATGTTGGAGTAGTTGACTTTATGATGCTTTTTCATCACCATTTGCTCTATATTTTGAACCAACTTTTACATTTCAAAACCCCTCTTCCACAGCCTCCTTTATATCTGTCTCCCCTCTCCATAACAATTTCATCCCACAGCAAACAGCTGAGTTGTTATCAGGCTACCAGGAGGGCTAGGCCTGCCCCCTTCATAAAGGTTACCTGTGCAGGCTGTGCATTCAGACTGCTGGTGTTTGCATCCTGAATCCTGGCCTCAGTTCTCACCAGATGTGCACTCAGGGTCCTCATCTCTAAATGGGGATAATAGGCCCTCCATCATGGAGTTGATGTGGGATAATAGAACAGCATGACACAGGCTAAATTCAACAACAACAAAAAACTAGTAGTTCTTGCCATTATGAATAGTTCTTTGTCTTCTGGTTTCTTCCCTCCTCATGTAGACTTGGGGTTTCCTATGACCCTCAGCATCTTTAGTGGTCTTTCTGGGGTTTCAGACCAATGTGAGTTGCTTTGTTATGTTGGTACCAATGATATCAGTTGGATCAGGTCCTTCCCTCTCTGCAGCATCACCAACTCACATAAATAACAATGTTTCATGACTCCATCAGTCTAAGAAAAAAATGTCTAAGACAAAAGGAAATGCACATGAGGATCAGATGGCCTTTTTTCAGGGCAAAGGGAAATCAGGAGAGAGGGCCCTAACTAACAGTGCCTAATTGGGGAGGGAGGAGATTTGACAATAGCCCCTCTGCCATTAAAGAGGATATATCAATAAGGTTCCTTTAATTCTGACTGAAAGTACCCTACCCAACTCAACCCTGAAATTTTAAAAATGCAAGAGTAAAACAACTAGAGGTTGGATGAGCAGCTTTGAAAATTAATAGAAAGGCTAGTTTAAACTGTATAGATATGTATGCTAGAAAATTTATTTTAAAATATAAAAAATTAAAGGACTAATTCTCAAAGGACACCTATACTCAAGGTGGGAATAATAAAGGTAATGATAAGAGTTGCTACTAAGCCCTGACGGGTTTGGCTCAGTGGATAGAGCGTCGGCCTGTGGACTGAATGGTCCCAGGTTCGATTCCGGTCAAGGGCATGTACCTTGATTGCAGGCACATCCCCAGTAGGTGGTGTGCAGGAGGCAGCTGATTGATGTTTCTCTCTCATTAATGCTTCTAACTCTCTATCCTTTTCCCTTCCTCTCTATAAAAAATCAATAAAAATATATTTTTAAAAAAGAGCTGCTACTAAAAGATGTCTGTGTGATAGGCAATGTTCTGAACACTCTCATACATTACACATATGTTATACATATAAAGATCATCGCAGCACCCTTAATGATACCCTATTGTCATCCCTTGCAAAGAGATAAAGGGATAGATGCTTAGAGGGTTTATAATCTTGGTCAAGTTTCAAAGTAAGTGGTGAAGTGTATATTAAAGTCCAGGTCAGTCAGACTCCAAAGCTCAACTCACAGAGCAATGGGAGAATATAAGACTAAGAGATCAGAGAGGGAGGAGGCTACCTGGCAAAGGCACCAGCAGGTAGGAAAGCATCAAGAGAAGAGGGAGAGAAAGCCACATGCTGAGTGCTGCTCACTAATAAAGAAGGATCCAAGCATGTCCTCCATAAAGCACCCCTCCACCCTTCTCCATCCAGCTCCTGATCCCACACACCCGCTACACCCTGGACATCAACACCAGGGCACGGAACCAACTCATCTCAGATGGAGGTATATTTGATAAGGTAAGGAGATGGATTGTAGGGCCACCCAATCACCCAAGTCTGCACGACCTCCTGTTACTTTCAGCATTCTGGGGCCACCTGTGTGACTGTCCTGACCCTTTAACCCAGGAGCCTTGCCTCTTCATACCAATGTCTTTGAATCTGAAAAGGCCACATCTCTCCACTTTACATACTATGCCATGTTTTCTAGTTCTATTAGTCCCTTCAGAACCCCTCATTTCTATTGTCACAGGGATGGAGCACAGGTGGAGGAGGCCATATACAGGTGCTCCGTCGGGCCATGACTCAGCTGACCTACCGCTCCCTCTGTCCTCCTGACGATCTGGCTGACCGGGGTCTGCTGGGAATCCCAAGTGCCCTCTATGCCCATGATGCTTTACAGCTCTGGGAGATCATTGCTCGGTGGGTGAGAGTTGGAGAAATACAATAAAAGGACATTGGGAACAGTGAGAATGGGGCTTTAACCTGAGGTCACCATGAGGCCAAAGGAATATGAAAGAAGAAAGTCCAGAAAGGAGAAGCAAAGGAGTCAATTGAGAAGAGATAAGGAACAGTGAAGAGATGGTGGGTAGGGTCTGAGGATGGGAAGGTTGAAATAAACAGTGTAAGTAAGTAGATTTGTGTGGGTGAGTGAAACTATGGGATCTGGTGGAATCAGGGATTTTGTTATGAAGAGTGACTATAAATCATATGTTTGGATTTCTTTTTCTTTATTATCTATATATATAAAAGCCTAAGTGACTGTTACAACCAAATGACCAGTTGACTAGTTGCTATGATATGCACTGACCATCAGGGGACAGACACTCAATGCAGGAGCAGCCCCTGGTGGTCAGTGCACTCCCACAGCCAACTTTCTGCATCTGGCCAATGTCCTCTGGTTTCTCCCCACAGCTGGCTGCCCTCTCCAATCAGCCCAATGGAGGTGGTGGCCAGCCCCCTGATGTCCCATGGTTCCTCCCCCCAGCCAGCCGGCCAGCCTCCCATGGACCCTTCCCCTGGCTGACTCAGCCTCAATCGGCCCTGATTCCTGGCCAGGCCGAGGGACCCCACCTGTGCACGAATGTGTGTACCAGGCCTCTAGTTTAATATATTTGTACTGATTTCAGAGGGGAAGGGAGAGGGAGAGAGATTAAAAAAAAAAAAAATCAGTGATGAGAGAATCATTGATTGGCTGCTGCCTGCTGGCCCCTCCTAGGGATCTAATCAGCAACCCAGACACATGCCACAACTGGAAATTGAACTGTGACCTCCTGGTTCATAGGTCCACACTCAATCACTGAGGTACATTGACCAGGCAGAATTCTTAAAAGTAATGCCACACATTTCCTTCTTTTCTAAACTAATGTGTAGAAAGAGCTCCAGAATGTCCCAAAAGTCAAATCTTGTCAGTTCTGTTCCCGGGTAGTGTGAGAATCAGCTGGATAGACACCACAGAAAAGGAGGAGCAGCCAGAGAGTAGAGCCTTCTCGTCTCAAGGAGCTCAGCTCCCTTTTCTGGGCAGGTACGTGGAGGGGATTGTGCACCTCTTCTACCACGGGGATGACGTTGTGAGAGGGGACCCTGAGCTGCAGGCCTGGTGTCGGGAGATCACGGAGGTGGGGCTGTGCCAGGCCCAGGACCAAGGTAAGATCCCTCCCCAGAGAAGGGAGCACCTTAAACCCTCTGACCAGAGGCCCTTTTCAGCCTTGCTCTTCTGGGACCATGACCCCAACCCCTCATCATCCCTGACCCTCCACACATGGAGCATCTTATTCTCATTCCCACTTCCTAAGTCTCAGGACAATTCTAGAAACCCAAGGACTGTTCTCTTCAGAGATCCCATGCCTCTTCTTAGATGCCCCTAACCTGCGATAGGGACTAATAAGGCCAGAATCATAGTTAATAGGGAATCTGCCCAGGTCCTGCCAGGTTATCTTCTAATTATTATCTTATTTTCCTACTTAAGGCTAGAATAGGGAGATTATTCCCACCAAAGTCCATGAAATCCCACCCTACCTTTTCCTCCTCTTTCCCTCTTGCAACTGTCTGACACTCTCAGAGGATTCAGACATCCTGCCTGCCATAGTGCAGGGCCATTTATAAATGTAGACTCAATACTGTATATATTTTAACTTAAATTCAAACTTAGTACCATGATCCTTGGGACTCAAGTTTCTTAGGCAAAAGTGCTCTCCTCACCAGTGAACTACCTTCAAGTCCCCTACCCCATAAAAAAAATATTCATTGATTTGAAGAGAAGAAGGGTGAGGGAGAGAGAGATAGAAATATTATGAGAGAGAATCATTGATCGGCTACTTCCTGCATGCCTCACCGTGGGGATCAAGCCGGCAACCCTGCAGATGCCCTGAACAGAAGAATCTAGCCATGACCAGGTTTATAGGTAGATGCTCAACCACTGAGCCATGTTAGCTGGGCTCTGCTACCCCATTTTTTATCCATAAAAAAGAAATGGCCTTTCTTGAGCTCTTCCTGGATTCATATTCCTCTCTCTAGTACACATAGGCTAGCTGGGACTGTTTTGAATCATGCTTTAGCTCTTCACACCAATACCTTGAATCCCTTCACCCTCCGTGTGATAACTGTAACCAACAGCTAAGAGCTATTACTTATAATCAGGCCCTGAGAACACACACTTCATTAAGCCACATCCATACCAGGGAGTGGAGTCATATCTCAAAGTATATGGAGCTATACCTTTCCCATTCATCCAAGAACACCTCAAAAGCCCTTTATGACCAAAATCTCTGTAGTATGTTTCAGCTCTGTCCATCAGGTTCCACATGATCCAAGTGACCCTTCTCATTTTCTCTTTCATGCTTCTCCCCACGAAATATCCACATCAGAGCACTTTTAATACTTATTTAGCTGTGAGCTTTAACCACTTGCACCCACACCATTCTCCCTCAGCTTTCATGGTTCTTTCTCATCATCACTCTCTCATCACTCTCATTAAAGGCATGCATTAAGATATTCTCTTCCTAGACCTATGCCTTGAGAAAGCCATTTAATCTCTTTGACTTTTAATATCCTTTCTCTGAAGTGAATATAACTCTTGTCCCAAATGAATATTGAATGTGAAAAGTAGAAACATGTGTAAAGCAATCAATCCTTTATAATAAAGAGCTAATATGCTAAATAAACCGCACAGTGGTGGGAGAGAAGCGGTGCAGTCCCGGCGCCTCCACAGAGGTGGGACAGGGTGGGAGCAAGGCACCTCAACCTCCCATGAGGGCCTTCCCCCAACAGTCCAGGCCCCCAATCACCACCCCCCTACCAGTGGGCGGGAGCAGGGACAGCACTAAGGAGCAGTGAGCCAGCTTTTCGTTGAACAGTGCCACCACACCCAGGCTCACAGCAGCAGTAAGGATGTTCAACTGATGGCTCCTGAACTGTGAGAGGGCGCAGGCCAGGCTGAGGGATCCCCATCCCAGTGCACAAATTTTATGCACCAGGCCTCTAGTGTAAAAAGATTATAATCATATGCCACACTCCAAAAACTTATCTTCCCAGTTTAATCAGCAAGTGTAATAGGTGAGCAGGTTCTTAAACGCCCTGAGCAGCATCTCAACTGTAAATTGAGTGGATGAGACAGTGAATTGATGCTGTTTCAGCACCAACACCAGTCTATGACTTCTCTTTTATTCTGCATTATAGCCCAGATACCTGAAACTACTTTCTGAAAATAGGAGAGCAACCTCGGCTTTCTTAACTGTTTTTTTTTTTTTTTTTTTTGGGGGGGGGGGTGAAAATTTTATTAAAATAAAATAAACATAAAGAAAAATTAATGTTATAAATCATTGGCTTACAACTTGAACTTTTAGTAAGGTGACATATCTATCAAAGAATAAACAAACAGCTCCCAAGAAACCCCTTGCCCATCCAAAGGTAACCACTTCATACTGTGCAGGTTAGTTTTACCTGTTTGAACTTTACACAAATGAAAACACAAAAATGCACTCAATACTGTCGCAAAATATGTTTGAAAATTACCCATGCTGTTACAAAATGTAGCATGTATTTCATTGTTCTCATTGTATATTATTCCATTTTGTGAATATGGTGGACTTTATTTTTTTCCTTTCTTCCATTGATGGGCATTTGGTTTGTTTCCATTTCGAGGCTATTAATGTCACTGCTGCTGTGAACAATGTCATGTGTACAGTTCTGTTGGGTGTGTATCTAGAAGTGAAATTGATGGTCATAGGATATGTGTATGTTCTGCTTTAGTGGTTTCTGACAGTTTTCCAATGTGCTTGTATACATTTACTCTCCCTCCACAGAGTATGAGGTGTAGTCAGTATCTTCTCAAATATTTGAAAAAATGCTTTGGTCACATTGTGAATATGTTATGTTTTCACAATATGAGTTTAAGTTGTATTCTCCCAGTGACTGATAGAACCGAGGAACTTGTCCTAGGTTTAGTAGCCACATGGATATCCTCCTTTGTGTGGAGCCTGTGCCATTTTATTTTGGGTGTCTACCTCTCTCCTGTTGCTTTTAACACTTTTGAACACTGGATATTTGACCAACCAGCCTCTTGGCCCTACCCACTCCCCACCTTATAAACAAACATACCTACAATGGACTGAGGGGCTTTTGCATGAACCGTCCCTTTATAAGGTAACTATTATTATCTCTATTTTCATAGTAAAATAAACAGAAACTCAGAGAAGCTAAACAGTCAGTCCAAGGTAATGAGTTAGTCAGCAGCAAAGCAAGGACTGGTCTTTTGACTAAATTATTAACTACCCCTCTTTACATCTCATATCTCTTTTCCTTAACTTACTTATATTCTTACTAGAGGCCCAGTGCACGAAATCTGTGCACTGGGGAGAGGGGGCGGGGAGAGGGTGGTCCCTCAGCCAGGCCTGCACCCTCTCACAGTTCGGGAGCCTTAGGATGTCCAACTATGGAAGCGGGCCAAAGCCATCAGTTGGACATCCTTAGTGCTGCCATGGCAGTGGTAGAGGTTCCTGCCACTGCCGCTGGGCTCACCAGTTGTGAGCACAGCTTCTGGCTGAGAGGTGCTCCCCCTGTGGGAGCATGCTGACCACCAAGGGGAAGCTGCTACATTGAGTGTCTGCCCTCTTGTGGTCAGTGTGTGTCATAGTGACTGGTCATTCCACTGTCCTGTCAATTTGCATATTAACCTTTTATTATATAGGGTCACTATCTAACAAACTGCATGTAATTTGACTTAGTTATTCTGTTTATTACTATTATTATTATTATTATTCCCTATTACAGTCTGTTTTGTCCACCATCATATTCCCAGTGCCTATATAATATTGATGGGAATATAATATCTGGTACATAATAGTTCATGACTTTTTAAATAAATGAATGAATGAACACTCCCTAATTCTAACATATAGACATGCCAAGATATCAGCATTTATTTCCTTATCTCCTTTGGTACTGCCGTGTCTAAAGCTTTGTTCTTTTCTCTAGGTTTCCCTGTGTCCTTCCAGTCTCGAGCTCAGCTCTGCCATTTCCTTACCATGTGTATCTTCACATGCACTGCCCAGCATGCAGCAATCAACCAGAGCCAGGTATGGAAAACTAAGAGCCTGGGTCTGTGAGAGGAAGTGTCTGGTCTAGGGGACACTTGAGGAACAGAGTTGGGGTCCAGGGTCCTGAATCAGAGTTTCTGAGTGACTCCAGATTCTTCTTTTTCTAGTTGGACTGGTATTTCTGGGTCCCTAATGCCCCAAGCTCAATGCGGATGCCCCCACCCACCACCAAGGAAGATATCACAATGGACACAGTGATGGGCTCACTACCTAATGTCTGGCAGACCAGTCTTCAAATGGCTTCCGCATGGCTCCTTAGCTGTCCGCATCCAGACATGGTGAGAGGGGACCTCTGGAATTCTGAGGGGACTAATGACTGACAAGGAGACTATAGGATGAAAGACAGGAGTTTGGGTCCCTTTTTCTTAGAACTAGAAGATGATTGGTCCTTTCTTTCTGCTTCAGGTACCACTGGGGCATCACAAAGAAGAGTATTTCTCAGGTCCTGAGCCCAAGGCTGTTTTAAGGCAGTTTCAGACAGATTTGGACAACTTGGAAAAGGAAATCGTGGCCCGGAATGAGCAGCTAGAATTACCCTATGAACACCTGAAACCCAGCCTCATAGAGAACAGCATCACTATTTGAACCTAAATCATTCAATATTTGAGGCCACCACCACAGTTAATATTTTCCACCTGATTTTTACTGTTTCCATGGGTCTGAGTTGCTACGGTTCTATTTTGTCCTCTTGAGTTCCCTACCTAAATATCTCACTAGCATGAAGCATTATCCTTACTTTCTGTTCCCTAATAGGATGATCTTTAACTTGAAACCAACTCCCTTAGAGAAATCAAATATCTTCCCACATCATGTTTTCCTTCCTCTGGAAATTTTGCCTTCTTCATTTATCAATAAATCATTATGGCCCTAGCTGGTTTGGCCTGTGGACTGAAGGGTCCTGGGTTCAATTCCAGTCAAGGGCATATGCCTGGGTTGCAGGCTTGATCACCAATGGGGGGACTTATATGAGGCAGCTAATCAATGATTCTCATCATTGATACTTTTATCTATCTCTCTCTCTTCCTCTTCCTTCTTCTCTGAAATCAATTTAAAAAATTAAAAAATCATTATATAATGACATTGTATTATCATTGATGTAAGTGATTTAAAAATGTGTTTAATAGTGTAGCTAATTTTTTAATACAGTGGAAGACAGAAGTCAATTCTATATGTCTTTTCTGCCCTAGATAATAATTCATCACAGCACTGTTCATTGAAAAACTCATCCCTCCTATTAATCTATAACACTGACATTGATTAAGTTGCCATCTATGAATGAATTAGTTCTCAGATGTCCAGTAGTTATAACCACACTCACATAACTGCTACAGCTTTATACTTTTTTTTTTAAATCAATCTTTATTGTTCATATTATTACAAAGGTTCCTCATTTCTTCCCCCCTCCACCAGGTTCCCACCCCACCCTCTGCCCCTTTCCCCTCCCCCATTGTCCTCATCCATAGGTGCACAGTTTATGTTCAGTCTCTTCCTCCCTCCCTTTCCCCGATAGTAAATCCCTTTTCAGATAGTAAATCAGTTACTTAGCATTTTCTCATATCAATAATACCTCCACATGCCCAATGATACACTTCACACAAAAGACATTTCCAAATAGGTCAACCAACCTCATCCAGGCCCCGTACAAGGCACTCACAGATCAACACCCCAGCGCTATACTAACCCAACACATCCAGATCTAAGCCTTCATCACTTGATTCAGCAGACCCTCAAGTTCCCGCAAAAGTTTCCAGCCATGTCTGAGAGGCAGCCTTGGAGCGGGGGCAGGCGAGGAGTGAGCTGTTCCGGGCCTGGCTGCTCTAGGCCTGGCCTCTGTTGCTCTGCTCCGTTCCACAACCAGCTGCTCTGGGTCTGGCCACTGCCGCTCCCGACCTGGTTGCTCCAGGCTTGGCTGCTGCTGCTCCGGGCCTGGCCACACCCAACCCGGCTGCTCTGGGCCCGGCTGCTCCGGGCCTGGCTGCTCCGGGCCTGGCCGCTCCCAGACTGGCAGCTGCTGCTCCGGGCCTGACCGCTCCCAGCCTGGCAGCTTACAGCTTTATACTTAATACTAGAGGCCTTGTGCACAAATTTGTGCACCAATGGGATCCCGAGGCCTTGCCTGTGGGATCAGGCCAAAACCGGCTCTCTAACATCCCCCAAGGGGTCCCCAAGATTGCGAGAGGGCACAAGTCAGGCCAAGGGACCCCACTGGTGCATGATCAGGGTTTGGGAGGGATGTAGGAGGTTGGCCAGCCAGGGAGGTACCGCGGGAAGGCTCCAGGGCACATCTAGCCCATCTCAATCAGTTCCTATCAGCCAGACCCCAGCAGCAAGCTAATCTACCTATCGAAGCCTCTGTCTCTTGGTGGTCAGTGCATATCATAGCAAGCAGTTGAGCAGCCTTAGCATACCATTAGCATATTACACTTTGATTGGTTGAATGGCTAACTGGAAGACCAGACACTTAGCATATTTGGCTTTTATTATATAGGAGAGCACTCTTATTCAACATAGCACTGGAAGTCCTAGTCACAGCAATTGAACAAGAAGAAGAAATAAAAGGCATCAAAGAAATCCAAATTGGAAAAGAGGAAGTAAAACTCTCATTACCCACAGACAACATGATATTGTACATAGAAAACTCTAAAGATTCTACCAAAAACTACTAGATTTAACAAATAAATTTGGCAATGCAACAAGATACAAAATTAATATGCAGAAATCAATGGCAGTTTTATACACCAATAATGAATTCTCAGAAAGAGAACCTAAACAAACAATCCCATTTACCATTGCAAAATAAAAGAAGAAGGAGGAGGAGGAGGAGGAGGAGGAGGAGGAGGAGGAGGAGAAGGAAAAGGAGGAGGAGGAGGAAGAGGAGGAGGAGGAGAAGAAGAAGAAGAAGAAGAAGAAGAAGAAGAAGAAGAAGAAGAAGGAGGAGGAGGAGGAGGAGGAGGAAAGAAGAAGCAATTTAGGAATAAACTTAACCAAGGAGGTAAAAGGCTTGTACTCGGAAATCCACAGGGCATTGAAAAAAGAGATAAAGGAAGATATAAACAAATGGAAGAATACACCATGTTCATGGATTGATAAAATTAACATCATTAAAATTTCCATACTACCCAAAGTAATTTATAGATTCAATGAAATCTCTATTAAAATACCAACAGCATATTCAGAAAAAATACTCCAAAAATATATATGAAACAAAAAAAAAAAAGAGAGAGAGAGACTCCAAATAGCAGCAGCAATCTTGAGAAACAAGAACAAAGTTGGGGGAATCATAATACTGGATATCAAGTTATACTACAAAGCTACTGTAATCAAAACAGCCTGGTACTGGCACAAGAACAGGCATATAGATCAATGAAACAAAGCAGATTCCAGAAATCAACCCAAGCCATTATGCTCAATAAATATTTGACAACGGGGAGAATCCAAGATGGAGGCATAGGTAACACCTAACTGCAGCCTTACACAACAATTTCAATAAAATACAACTAAAATACAAAATGGACATTACCCAGAACTACAGGAAAGTTGGCTAACTGGAAATTCTACAATGAGAAGGAAAGAGAAAACCAGGAGGAAACTCAGAGGAGCTGTAAAAGCCCAAGGTACAGAGACAAGTTGCCCGCGCACGAAGAGGACGGAGCCGGAGAGGAGGGGGAGGCTGAGTGCCTGGCTGGCGTTCCCTAGCAGGAAGGAGATTAAAGCTCCGGACTGTGATGAACCCCAGATCTGACATCACTGAACCCCAGTTCTAGGCCAGACTCTGGGGACCCAGGCTCATACAGAGGGAGCCTGGGCTGTAAAGCGGAATCTCAGGGGAGCAGCGAAAGGCAGAGCCCCCGGTGGCGCACACATTACGCACAGAGGACGGACCATTGACTCTGCTGCTACATTGCCCTACTGGGAAGGAGACAAAAGCTCCAGACTGTGCTGAGCCCCAGTTCCGACTACACTGAACCCCAGTTCTAGGCCAGATCACGGGGACCCAGGCTCATACAGAGGGAGCCTGGCTGTAAGGCAGAAACCCAGGGGAGTGGGCGGTTGACTATGCCGCTAGATTGCCCTAGCGGGAAGGAGACAAAAGCTCCAGACTACTCTGAACCCACTTCCAACCCCACTTCCAACTGAACTGAACCCCAGTTCTGGGCTCATTGGGGAAGAGCCTAGACTATTTGGAAGCAGGCAAAACTCGAGGGCACCTTCCTCTCAGAGGTGCTTGCAACGAGTACTGAAGGACCCTGAGGAATACTGAGACTCAGGAGCCTCATAGGGCATGGCTGACAGAAGCCAAGGCTGTAGGCTCCACCCTGAAACTCCGCCCCATCCAAGCTGAACACAGAGACTTTTAAGGGTACCAACTCAGGGAAGCTGCGAAAATGCCGAGACAAGGAAACAAATCACAAATGAAAGAAATGGAGGACAAAAAGTGACTGGATATAGAGTTCAAAACCACGCTTATAAGGTTTTTCAAGAATTTCCTAGAAAAGGTCGATAAGACCTATGAGGATATGAAAGGGATCAACTAGAAATAATAAGGGATCAACAAGAAATAATAAGGGATCAACAAGAAATAAAGAATACATTGTCTGAAATAAAAAATATTATACACTGTCCAAGACAATCTCTTCAATAAAGGGTGTTGGCAAAAAAAATGAAACAAGACCAGCTTACACCATATACAAGAATAAACTGAAAATGGATAAAGACTTAAATGTAAATCATGAAACTATAAAAATGCTGGAAGAAACCATAGGCAGAAAAATCTCAGAAATCTCTCATAGCAATACGTTTGCAGATACAACTCCTAAAGCTAGGAGAACATAAACAGATGTGACCACATTAACATAAAAATCTTCTGAATAGCAAAAGAACCCCAAATAGCCAAATTATCATATAAAGAACAAATTGGAGGACCCACATTTTGTAATTACAAAAAATGCTACAAAACTACAGTAGTCTAAACAGTGTGGTACTGAAATATAAACAGACATACACTGAGTGGCCTGATTATTATGACCTCTGAACACACACACACATATATATATATATGAGGCCCAGTGCATGAAAATTCATGCACTGGAGGGTAGGGTACCTCAGCCTGGCCTGCCCTCTCTCATAGTCCGGGAGCCCTCAGGGGCAGGAGGCAATCTGGTGATCAGGGAAAGGCAACATCTCATCACACCTCTGCTGCTGCCACTGTCGGCAGCACAAGCCTCGTCCCGCCCTGCTTACCTAAGCCTTGGCCGGCCCTGGGCAGCTGGGCAGCCACCATCCAAGGCTTGCCTGTGCCTCTGGCCAGCCCTAGGTGGCTGGGGCACTGAGGGGTCTGGGCACTACCATCTTTGAGGACAGGGCAGTCAATTAGCATATTCCCTCCTTATTGGCTGTGGGTGCCACCATCTTTGCAATGCTGTGAGGGTCAATTAGCATATTCGCTCTTTATTAAATAGGATATATATATACAACTCCAAGTGCTTGAATTTGTGCATGGGTGGGGTCCGGCCAGCCTGACCAGGGAACAGGGGACATGGGCAGTTGGCCAGCCTGCATGCTTGTCAAACTCCTGGTCAAGGGACAATTTGCATATTAATCTTTTATTATATAGGATATACACTGAGTGGCCAGATTATTATGCATTCAGAGATCATAATAATCTGGCCACTGAGTGTATAGCCCAATGGAGCACAATACATTGCTCAGGAAGAAAGCTTTGTATATACAGATGGTCAAACAATTTTCATCAAGGACATCAAGACCATTCAGTGGGGAAAGGACAGTCTTTTCAACAAATGGTACTGTCTAGAAAAATTGATACCCACATGTAAAAGAATGAAGTTGGACCCTCACCAGACACCATATACAAAATTGATTCAAAATGAATCAATGCCAAAATGTAAGAGGTAAAACTATAAAACACTTAGGGAAAAACTTTGTCACTGGTTTGCAATTATTTCTTGGATATGATACCAAAAGTATAGGTACCAAATTTTTTTAAAAACATCAATTTGACTAAATAATCTTGAATACATCAAAATTTAAAACTTGTGTACATCAAAGTCACTAGCAATTGTCTCATTCTATATGAGACAATCAATAGAATGGGAGAAAATGTGTATTAGTCATATATATAATAAGGTGCTAATGTCAAATTTATAAAAGGAACTCTGATCATTAGGAAAATACAAATGAAAACCACAATGAGATGTCATCTCACACCCCTTAGGATGGCTACTATCAGTAAAACAAAAAATAACAAGTACTGACAAGGATGTGGAGGAATTAAAATCCTTGTGCACTGCTGCTGGAAACATAAAATGGTGAAGCCACTGTGGAAAACAGTGTGGTGGATCCTCAAAAAAATTAAAAATCAATTATGATATGATCCAGTAATCCTGCTTCTGATATAAAAGCAAAAGAATTGAAAGCAGGGATGCAAATAGTTATTTGCACACTTATAATTACACCAGCATTATTTACAATAGCCAAAATGTTAAAGCAGTCCAGTGTCCATCAGTAGCCGAATAGATAAACAAAATGTGACATATACGTAGGACAGAATATTATTCAGCCTTTAAAAATGAGCAAATTCAGACACATGGCATAACATAGCTTAACCTTGAAGACATCTGGCTAAATATAATCAGCCAATTACAGGACAGATACTGCATGTTTCCATTAATATAAGGTACCTAGTATTGCCAACTTTATGGAGATAGAAAGTACAATAGTGGTTCCTGGAGTCGGGTGGGAGGAGGAAACAGAGAGATTTTGTTTAATGGATACCGAGTAACAGTTATGGAAGATGAAAAAAATTCTAAAGAAGGATAGGTCCATTAATGTCAATATACTTAATGCCATTAAATTGTAAAATAAAAAATGGTTAAAATTGTAAGTTTTATATTATGTTTATTTTACCACAAAAGAAAAAGCAAAACTTTCAATACTTTATAATAAAATAAAATAAACTTAGACTAATGAACAAGAATTCAGCATAAATGAAGAAGTGGTAAAAAAAAAATCAATGAAAAAAGAAAACAGAAAAAGTATATACTTAATAACTCAGAAATAAAATGCTGTATGATTTGGTATAGTTTATTTTTTTCATTTGATGTAGTTATAATAAATCAGTATCATAGTGATTCCTATATACAACACTCATATTTTAAAATTGTGTATCAGGTTCATATTTGTCAATTTTAAAAGATCCTATCATATTTTAGTGTTTATTTTTAAAACATGTAACAGGGGAAAAGCCTAGACTCTGTGGAATACATCAGCACCAGACCAGTTTATTTCAGGATTGTAGGTTGGGTGGTACAAGTATGTATATACTGTATATTCTCAGATTACTCCGCTAGGATTAGTTAGTCAAGAATAGGAAATAAAAAAGCCCAGGATTTGGCAATGCTGAAGGAGATGTGGTTTGTGGACATGAACCCCCAGGCCTCCACATAAAACAGAAGAATGGCCAGAGGGCAATGAACTATAACAACTTCTGCCAACAAAGCAGCTAAATAACAAAATGTAAAACCATCACAGGCTTTGACAACCATGATCACTGAGAAAAACAACTTGGGGATTTAAGAATCAACATGCCATAAAGAAGCTTTAGTAGAAGGTTCAGTAGAAAACTAAAGCCAGAAGCCAACACTCAAAAGCTCAATAGAGAATGGGTGGTTAGGATATGAATCAGCGAGTGCTCCTGACTCTTTCTGGAATCATCCATCAGCATTTCAGATGACTTGGACATCTCTTTATCTCTTTGAACCTGAATGTCTTTATATACGGTAAAAGAAGTGGTACAGCAAAAAATCATCAACAAAATGTAAAGGGAGCTCATTGTATGCATAAACATAACCACCAACGATATATCTGATGAGTTAATTTCCAAAATATATAAAGAACTTATACAATTCAACATTAATCCAATATTAATTAAAATGATAATGGGAGAAGGACTTGAATGGACACTTTTCCAAAGAGGACATACAGATGGCCAACAAACATGAAAAAAATGCCTAACATCACTAATCATCAGAGAGATCCATATTAAATCCATAATGAGAAATCACCTCACACCTGCCAAAATGGCTACCATCCTATCAAACAAAGAGGGAATATGCTAATTGACCTCACACTGTTGCAAAGATGGAGGCACCCACAGCCAATAAGGAGGGAATATGCTAATTGACTGCCTCACCCTCAAAGATGGAGGCTCCCACAGCCACAAGATGGCCAGCTGGGGAGAGCAGTTGTGGGCAACCATGCCAGCAGGGGAGGGCAGTTGGGGATGACCAGGTCGGCAGGGGAGGGCAGTTGGGGGCAACTGGGCCAGCAGGGGAGCAGTTATGCATTGGTCAGGCTGTCAGGGGAGTGGTTAGGTGGTGATCAGGCTGGCAGAAGCAGTTCGGGCTGATCAGGCAGTCAGGCAGGTGAGCAGTTGGGAGCCAGCAGTCCTGGATTGTGAGAGGGATGTCCCAGATTGGAAAGGGACACCCTCCTCCAAGTGCATGAATTTCATGCACCAGGCTTCTAGACCTATATAATAAAAGGGTATGCCCTAACCAGTTTGACTCAGTGGATAGAGCATCAGCCTGCAAACTGAAGGGTCCCAGGTTTGATTTCAATCAAGGCCATGTACCTTGGTTGCAGGCACATCCCCAGTGGGGGTGTGCAGGAGTCAACTGATTAATATTTCTCTCTCATCGAAGTTTCTAACTCTCTATCCTACACCCTTCCTCTCTGTAAAAAATCAATAAAAATATTTTTAAAGGGTAATATGTAATAGATGAATAGCAGTACAACCAATCAAAGCATAAAATGCTAATGATATGCTAAGACTGCTCAACTGGTCGCTATGACATGCACTGACCACAAGGGAGCAGATGCTCCAATGAGTAGGTTAGCTTGCTGCTGGGGTCTGGCAGATTGGGACTGAGTGAGATTGGCCAGACATGCCCTGGAGCACTCCTGCTGTCCCTCCCTAGCCCAGTCGTGCACTGGCAGGGTCCCTCAGCCTGGCCTGCACCCTCTTACAATCTGGGTCCCCTAAGGGGATGGACTGGTTTCAGCCTGATCCTGCAGGCCCTTGGGAGGGTGCCAGACACAGGGCTCGTGGCTAGCGAGTGCTGCTATGGCAGCACAAGCCTCTCCTGATCAGGACTGATTGGGTGTGAGCCCACAGCAGGCACAGTGGGGCCAGGATGAGTGGGAGCCGCAGGTGGAAGCTGCAAGCAGCATTGGACTGCGGGTTTCAGCCCAATTCCTGACGGCTACCCAAAAGGATTTCACCCATGCACAAATTCATGCACCAGGCCTCTAGTCAATAAATAAATTTTTTAAAACAGTGCTGGAGAAGATGTGGAGAAAAGAGAACCCTAGTACACTGCTGGTGGAAATGCAGACTGGTGCAGCCATTGGAGAAAACAGTATAGATTTTCCTCAAAAAATTAAAAATAGAACTGCCTTTCCCTGACCAGTTTGGCTCAGTGGATAGAGCATTGGCTTGCGGACTCAAGGGTCCCAGGTTCGATTCCAGTCAAGGGAATGTACTTTGGTTGTGGGCACATCCCCAGTAGGGAGAGTGCAAGAAGCAGCTGATGGATGTTTCTCTCTCATTGATGTTTCTAACTCTCTATCCTTTTCCTTTCCTCTCTGTAAAAATCAACAAAATATATAAATTTTTATATAGAACTGCCTTTTGATCCAGTGATCCCACTTTTGGGAATATATCCGAAGAATACCAAAACACCAATCAGAAAGAATATATGTACCAATATATGTACCCCTATGTTCATAGTAGCATTGTTTACAAAAGACAAGATCTGGAAAGAACACAAGTGCCAATTCGTAGTTGAGGGGATAAAAAAGCTGTGTTATGTTTATATAATGAAAATACTATGAGGCTGTAAAAAGAAAGAAACTCTTTTGCAACAGCATGGATGGACCTGGAGAGAATTATACTAAACAAAATAAGCCAGTCAGAGAAAGACAAATACCATACGGTCTCACTTACATGTGGGATCTAATGAACAAAATAAACTGATGAACAAAACAGACCCAGAGACATTTATACATGATACAGACTGACAGATGCCAAAGGCGAGGTGGTGGGGTGGACAGGATGCAAAAAGGTGAAGAGAATAGCCCAGGAATATATACGCATAGCCCATGGGCACAGACAACAGTGTGGTGAGAGCCAGAGGGAGAGAAGGGCAGGGTCTAGGTGGAAAGTGGCAAACAGGGAGAAAGATTGGAGAACATCTGTAATAATTTCAACAATAAAAATAAAACATAATTTTTTAAAAGTGGCACAATGAGAGCTACCTCACTGAGTTTTTGCAAGGATTAAATGAAAGGTATTTTATATTTTTGTTCCACCAGAAAACTGAACGTAACCACTTTTTCTATGAGAGTGTTGGTGACACTTAAACAATTGGAAGAATCAATATCTACTTCTTTTACTTACAACTTCTGGGAAAGAGGTGGTGGCAAAGAATTGACCCTGTTAATGATCTCCCAAACTCTCTGCCTTTACTTTGTGCTGCTCAAACAATAAATGCTCCAATTATTTGAATTCTTCTTTAAAATAAAATGGGAGAATTTTTGCTTTCCAACCATAATTAAAATAGAAATGGGGAAAGGGAAGCATTGTGAGAGTGACTGGAAATAAAGAAAGAGAGAGACCTGAGCCACATGGTGTGTGTGTGTGTGTGTGTGTGTGTGTGTGTGTGTGTGCGCGCGCGCGTGCGTGCGCGCGCATATGTATGTGTTAGGGGAATAGGGAAAGTACTGGGAATAAAGACAGCACAGGGAAATCCTGTTGTCAGGAATAGCCATAAAACATTTAACAATATAAATGTCTTACAGCAAGTGCCATTATGCTGACTGGTGCATGAAATTCATCCATGGGGGTGGGAGGGTTGTCCCTCAGCTCGGCCTGCACCCTTTCCAATCTGGGACCCTTCGGGGGATGTCTGACTTCCAGTTTAGGCCCGATCCCACACTGGCAGTCAGGCATCCCTCTCACAATTCAGGACCTCTGGCTTCTAACAGCTCACCTGCCTGCCTGCCTGATCTCCCCTAACCACTCTGCCTGCCAGCCTTCTTACCCTCAACTGCTCCCCCTTGCCAGCCTGATCACCCCCAACTGCCTCCCCACCGTGGCCTGCTCACCCCAACTGTCCTCCCCTCCTGACCTGATTGCCCCTAACTGCCTCTGCTTTGGCCCCGCCACCATGGCTTTGTCTGGAAGGATATAGTAAAGGTCTCCTGGTCTAATTAGCATATTACCCTTTTATTAGTATAGATATGATGAAATAATCCTTCACTCCATTATGCCAACTTTTAGAAAACTTGTGTTGTGTGACTGCATGAGCAACAACATTCTGGGAGGAATAGCTTTATATATATATATATATATATATATATATATATATATATATATTATTGATTTTTTTTTTACAGAGAGGAAGGGAGAGGGATAGAGAGCTAGAAACATCAAAGAGAGAGAAACATTGATCAGCTGCCTCCAGCACACCTCCCACTGGGGATGTGCCTGCAACCAAGATACATGCCTTTGACTGGAACCAAACCCAGAACCTTTTAATCCGCAGGCCAACACTCTATCCACAGAACCAAACCAGTTAGGGCCAGAAGAAATAGCTTTTAAGTTTGGGTCATCAGGGCAGAGCAGAGACCAGCACCGGTAGGCAAGTAATGAGTTAAGTTGAGAAAATAATGAGGGGAAGATATCAGAATAAGCGCTAATGAACTGGTGAAAGGAGTAAGGAAAAAAGCCTCATGAACACGGTCAGCACTATGGTGATTACCAGAGGGAAAGGGGAGTGGGGGCAGATGTTGGAGGGTAAACAGGGATAAATGATGACAGGAGACTAGATTTGGATTTTGAGTGCACACTGCAATGTGCAGATGATGTACTAGTATTACAGAATTGTACACTTGAAACTTATATAATTTGATTGACCAATGTAAACCAATAAATTCAATTAAAAAAAGAGCTGGTGAAAATAAATGTAAATGGATCTTGGAACTGTAAGCAGAGACACCTCCCCTCAAGTCAGGTAGTCTCTGCCCCCTCTGCAGCCTAGGTGGGCTCCATCCTCATTTGGAATTTAACCTTGCCTGTCGGAGCACTGAGAAGGTCGGTGCTGCCATTCTGGCCCAGCTCTGGGACTGTGACACCTGGGTCCTTGAGAAGTAGAGTACATCTAGCACCAGGGTTAGGAAGAGGAGTGAACATGGAAACTATGAGATGGGAACCTCCTCAATATCCTTACACAGAATTTTCTATGCTGCCTTCTGTTAGAAAGGAAGAGTCTCCCTGTCCATCCAACACTGGTTCTTCCATATATGCTTTAAATTCATCCTCCCACGCCATCATGTGGTCCCTTCTTCAGCTAGGGACCACATGACCTGCATCTTAAATGTTCTCTCTCTACTAGTTATTTGCCATCCAAATATCCTCAAACCTATTCCACCCCAAAGAGAATTCACTTCTTGACCTCTCACACTTCTTGCTTCATTCTGGCCCCTCTTTTCTCTAAAATATCAAATGACCTACTTATACACATCTTCCCTGACATTCATTCATTGTTTTTAATTGTAGGAATCTTGCTGTGATTTTATCAATCACAACACCGTGTTCAAACATTCTACTGACACAAAATATTGTAGTGAAAAGCAACAGTCCCCTGCCAACTCCCAACCCCACAATCAATGTTCTTTATGGCTCATGTGCTACAATTGTTTCTGGAATCACTCGCATTTCATCTCTCTCTTTTCATGTCTTGCCATGTTTATGGTGATGAAACAAGGTTGTCTGCCTCCTCAAACAGATTTTTTTTCTAATTATTTCCTGGTGGTTTAACATCTTCCTTTATCCTCTATACTTCCTACATGTTAATGGTTATATCCATAGATTCTATGAGAATCGCTATGTTATGTTTCAAGAAGCCTTCATAGTTGGTGCTTACTATTTCTGCCATGGGTATATAATTATTGCCAATGTATCTTCCTGTGAATTTAGCCACTATAGATAACCACTGTTAGATGTATTATTAGGTTTTGCAAACTATTGGTATTCTAACTCCATCATTCCTGTGTCATTTCTAAGCCTTACTATACCTAAGAAGTGAAATAGTGCATAAATATGTCTGGATTAGAAGTTGGCAAGAATGTGGAATTGAAATTTGTTTGAGTGTCAGTCTATTGCTGCACCTGCAAGTATGTCATTTATGTGATAGACTGAAGATCAGGCATTGGTCTCTGAGGGAGTGAGGTGGCTGTGGTTTCATGTCGAGAACCTTTTCTGCTGGAGGCATGTTAGGTGTTCAGTGGTCCACTGTACTCATGCAGAGTGCAGACCCACCGAGGCAGAGAGCCTGGGATAATAGGCTTGCTGCTATAGTATTAGATCCATAAAAATGTGTAGGCCATGCTCTATCAAAGCACAGGGTTTACCTTCTGAATGTGTATAGAACTTTCTATGGGCTACATTTCTATACCTCCCTTTTCCACATATTGCCTTATCATTACACGGACAGCACGTTTGACTGTGGAAACCACACCTTGGTGAGAAACATGGGTTTTATTTTTTATTCATTAGGAAGCTCTTAGAAGGAGTTAAGCAGTTGACCCCATCATTCTAGTGGGATTGGTCATGGGCCTTGCATGCAGCTTGGTCTTCCTGTTGGGAATGTCAGAAATGCAAAGCCCTGACTGCCTTCTGCAGTGAGTAATCATGAGCAATGAGGTCATGTTCCTTAGACAGAGAATGGACATGGCCTGCTTACCCTAAGAGTGGTGAGTTCCCCAGACTCAGTGGTCCTCTCCTATAATGCAGCCCTGTGTGTGCTACCACTCACCTAGGCGCACCTGCGTTATATTCATGGGATTTGGTTGGACATGAGGCACGGATATGAATGTGAGGAGCTGTGGCTATGGCTTTTGTTCCATGTAATAATGCTCCCTTTTTTTTACTAAACTAGAAGTTTTGTGTCTTCTACCATCATCCTTCAAATAGCAAATCTAACTAGTTTTTAAGTTGGGTAAGATCACAGACCCTTCACTGTTCTTGAAAATTACACACACCCTATTGGCAAAAATTCAGAAGTGGTAACTTCCTATGCTGGTGGAGATGCAGAGAAAGGGGCCCTCTGGTACCATGCTACAGCCTTTTGGGGAAACAAGGTGACAATAATGTACATATGTATATACTTATTGGCAAACTCATTGAATCATAGACATCAGATATGTACAGATTTTTCATGTCAAGCATACCTCAGAGGTGGTTTTCACACCCTAGCTGGTATAGTTCAGTTGGTTGATCATGGTCCTATGTATTGAAAGTTCACTGATTCGATTCCCAATCAGGGCACATAGCCAGGTTGCAAGTTTGATCCTTGGTCATGGTGCCTATGGCAGGTAGATCAATGTTTCTCTCTCTCTAAAACCCAATAAAGACAGATTTTTTTAAAAGTTAGTTTTCACAAAAAAAAACAACCTAATATAAAAAATATGTATACATTTTAGTCTGAAATCTTATTTATGGGAATCTACACTACATATATAAGGGTGTACATATGAAGGTATTCGTTGAAACACTCATCATAGTTAATACTGAATGCCTATCAAGGCAGTAATCCTTTAAGCTATCGAAGAGAATAGTTAAATCTCCATCTATGGATCTGAAGATATTATCTTCATGTATTTTTTTTAGAGAGAGAGAGAGAGAGAGAGAGAGAGAGAGAGAGAGAGAGAGATCAATGGGTTGCCTTCTGTACTCATCCCAGCCAGGGATCAAGCTTGTAACCTGGGTATGTGCACTGACCGGGACTCAAACCCAAAACCTTTCTATATAATGGATGATTCTCCAACCAACTGAGCCATACCAGCCAGGGCCATGTATTATTAACTATCGAAAATAAAATGTAGAGTGTGACTCATTTTTGTGGAATAAATTACCCAAACCATATAAAGCAATCCTATTAACAGAAAGGAGTGGGCAAGCAGAAACAGTAGATATTGACATTGGTTGTCTGACTTGGGATGGGATGTGCATAGAAAACAAAAGGAAGAAGAGGGATGCATTACCTATTCTAGGTGCATAGACACCAAAAGTCTTATTACAGGAAACACTCTAACTTATCCTGAATTCTGGAGGTCCTTCATCCTTTATCAAGAAGGTCCTGCAGCCCAGTCTGTGTGCTCAGTGGTTGAGCATGGACCAGTGAACCAGGAGATCACCTTTCAATTCCCATCAGGGCACATGCCTGAGCTGCAGGCTCAATCCCCAGTACGGGGTGTGCAGAAGACAACTGATGGATGATTCTCTCATCATTGATGTTTCTATCTCTTTCTCTCTCTGAAATTAATTTTTTTAAATATAGTTTATTGATTTTGTACAGAGAGGAAAAGAGAGAGATAGAGAGTTAGAAACATAGATGAGAGAGAGTCATCGATCAGCTGCCTCTTGCACACCCCCTACTGGGGATATGCCCGCAACCAAGGCACATGCCCTTGACCGGAATCGAACCCGAGTCTCTTCAGTCCCCAAGCCGACACTCTATCCATTGAGCCAAACCGGTTTCGGCTCTCTGAAATCAATTTTAAAAACATATTTAGCCCTAGCCAGTTTGGCTTAGTGGATAGAACGTTAGGACCTTCAGGACCCCAACTGAAGGGTCCCAGTTTCAATTCCCGTCAAGGGCACGTCCCTGGGTTGCAGGCTCTATGCAGGCCCCAGTCAAGGGGGAGAAGGTGAAGTGGGAGGCAACCAACCCATGTGCTTCTCTCACATAGATGTTTCTCTGTGTGTCTCCCCTCCTCCCTTCTTCCCTCCCTAAAAATCAATGGAAAAATATTCTCAGGTGAAGATTAATAAAAATAAACAAATGAATAAATAAATAAGTAAAACACATTTTTAAAATAAATTTTTTTAAAAGAAGAAGCAGGGCCTTCTATGGCCCACAATGACAATCCCACTGCTCCTTTAGCAAGTAGGTGAAGAGAAAGTGTGTACAATCACCAAAGGACGTCAGGCACTGCCAGC
Source organism: Pipistrellus kuhlii (assembly GCF_014108245.1). Taxonomy (NCBI): domain Eukaryota; kingdom Metazoa; phylum Chordata; class Mammalia; order Chiroptera; family Vespertilionidae; genus Pipistrellus; species Pipistrellus kuhlii. Next base: position 9,409,090 of record NW_023425522.1, on the reverse strand, counting down.
AAGAAAAGTAATTGGAACCCAGGCACCTTCAGAAAACGCTATTCAACAGTAAAAATGTCGCCGAGTGTATATCAGGGAGAATGGGGGCCTAGAAAGAAAATTTTGGTGGAATCTCCCTCCCCATCTCCATCTCTTGCCCCACCCAGGCTCAACCCCTCATCTTCCCCCTGGCCTCACTTCTCAGCACTTTGCTGAGAGGAGCAGCTGCTTTTCCCCGCCCTCTGGGCTAATCCAGGTTCAGGTTTGTCTGGAGTGGGGCCCAGTCCTGCAGTGGGCTGGCACACTGAGTCCTGCTTTATTAAGCCCTGGACTTGTCCTGAGGCAGCAGGAGAAAGCCTGGCCGCGGAATCTTTGGTCCCAGTAACGGGACCTCTGCCACCCAGGAGAGCCCACCTGCTGCCATGGGCCTCTACCGCATCCGCGTGGCCACCGGGGCCTGGCCCTTCTCTGGGTCATTCAACCGCGTGCAGCTGTGGTTGGTGGGGGAGCGCGGGGAGGCGGAGCTGGAGCTGCAGCTGCGGCCAGCGCGGGGCCAGGTGGGCGGGGACGCAGACCTCACCTGGGCTCTGCAGCGAGAGGGCGGGCGGGAGGGTGGGGCCTGGAAGCCGAGAGCCAGTTACAGCACAACTTCCAATGAGAAGGGCCACCTGCACCTGAGCGCTGAGGTCCCCCCGCCAGCGATCCAGGCATCCTTCACCACTTTCCCAGTTTACCGGAGGCCAGTGTCACTGTGGGGTCCGTGGCCAAAGAAAAGGTCCCAGGGGGGAGCAAAGGCTGCGGGAGTTCAGAAAAGGGGCAGGTGTAGGTGATGATGCTCCGCGTTCCATTCAAAATACCCAGGGCCTCGCCCCGCCTTCCAGGTCTTCCCGGTGAAATGGGCGTCTGAGACCCACCACGCAGGTGTTGGGAGGAGGCAATGCTGTCCCTGACTCCACAGAGGACCCCGCACCCTCAGTTAAGCGTCCTCTCCAGGGTCCCCGCTACTAAGTCTCTCCGGGTTCTGGTCCCCACAGGTGGAGGAGTTTGAGCAGGACGTTCCCCAGGACCTGGGGCCACTGCAGTTCGTGAAGTTGCGCCTGGTTCTGGGACCGCATCACCATGCAGGGCCCGGGAGCCTGGGAGGAGGCCGCCTTCCCCTGCTACCGCTGGGTGCAGGGCGAGGGCCTGCTGACCCTGCCCGAGGGCACCGGTGAGGGCGCGCCTCTGGGAAGTGGGTGGGGGACCCAGGGAGTAGTGGAGGTTGGGGAAAGTAGGGGATATCATTGAGGAAGGCCATAGGGGTTGAAATAGTGCGTGCTCAGCAGGTTAAAGGTGGACAAGACAGGAAACAAGGGGAATGTTATACACAGAATGAAAAAACTGGAAGTGGGACTGGACAAGGAAGTAATGGATGTGTGGATCCCACCTCCCCAAAAGCTGAGCAGAGAGAATGGGAGGAGCAGCGGTGCTGGGAAGCAGAAGAGCCAAAGTGAAAGGGGAAGGAGATCTCCCTGTGACTGGGAACAATTTAGGGCAGGGACAGGTAAGGTAGCACATGGGACCTCTGAGAGGAGGCATGTAACAGAAGCAGCAAATAATATGACATGAAGAGCTGATTTGGGAGAGAAAACATGAAAAACAACTGTGAGGACAGGGAGCACACTGACTGGCTGAGGATGAATGAGGACAGCAAACAGAATCTGTCATCTTGGGAAATAAGTATGAGAGACAATTGAGGGAAATGACAAGTAAGAATGGAAGCCTGAACTAAAATGTCTTTGAGGCACAAGTAAATATAGGTACCCATGAGCAGGATTAAGCCAGGTGATCAACTATAAACTATGTGAAGACGAGGATAGATGGGATGAAGCCAGATAAAGTAGCAATGTGGATCCACTATTTGATTTGGCACATAGAATACCTTGTCCCAGGGAACAGGCATTGAGGTCAGAGGATGTAAGTGTACCTAACTTGAAATATGTCATTTTGGAGAACAGCTTAAGGTGTGGACAGAGAAGGGCCAGGACAGGGGAAATTAACAAAGGAATATGGGATGGTGTAGGATAGGTGTGGACATTTCAGCTGATTAAGAATGAAGTTTATAAGGGGGAGGGTAGGGAAATCTGGAGGAGATAAGAGATCAACCGAAGGACTTGCATACATGCATATAAGTATAACCAATGGACACAGAACTCTGGGGAGGGAAGGTATGTATGGGGGGGGGGGCAATATTAAAATATGTACATAGATAATAATTTAATAATAAAAAGTGGGGGGGAAGAATTAAGTTTATAGCTATTGTAATGAAGAACAGTGATAGAAAATTTTGAGTTAATGGTTACAATAAGGTATTAAAAAATTGGATTCTCCTCTTGGGACAACTATGAGATTGGAGATTGGTGAAATCAAGAAGACAGAGAGGGTGAAGATGAATGACTAGGGAATTAAGCAGGGGAGACAGAGCCAGAGACAAAGGCAAAGGAGTATGTTGCCATATGGTTAAGAAATAGGAGAGTGTGCCGAAACCGGTTTCGCTCAATGGATAGAGCGTCAGCTTGGGGACTGAGGGACCTGGGTTCAATTCCGGTCAAGGGCATGTACCTTGGTTGCGGGCATATTCCCAGTAGGGGGTGTGCAAGAGGCAGCTGATCGATGACTCTCATTGATGTTTCTAACTCTCTATCTCTCTCCCTTCCTCTCTGTACAAAATCAATAAAATATATTTTTTTTAAAAAAAGAAATATGAGAGTGCAATTCCACTTCAAGGAATATTTCCTAAAAAGCCCTAAACACCAATCAGGAAAAAAAAAATGTATGCACACCTATGTTCATTGCAGCATTATTTACAATGCCTAAGATCTGGAAACAGCTCAGGTACCTATAATTAGATGAGTAGATAAAAAAGCTATGGTACACTTACACAATGGAACAGTATGCAACTGTAAACAAGAAGGCTTCCTTACCCTTTTTAACAACATGGATAGACATGCTGTTGCAAAGGGTAATAATGGGAGAATAATATGCTGTGTGAAATAAACCAGTCAGAAAAAGACAGGTATCACATGATCTCACTTATAAGTGGAATCTCATGAACAGAATAAACTGATGAACAAAAAAGGTCCAGATGCATGGAGGCATGGCACAGACTGACATACTCAGAGGTGGGTTGGGGGTGAAATGGAAAGAGCTAAACCAAAGAGCATATACACATACATGCATAACCAATGGATACAGCCAATAGTGTGGTGAAGACCTCAAGTCAGGCAGGGGCTGGGAAGAGGAGAGAAAGAACAGAATAATTGGAGGACATCTATAATACTATCAACAATTTAAAATAAAATAAAAACAGGATATTGGGTGAAGCCAGGGGATAGCATGAGAAAGCATTTGAAGAGAATTGCTTTGATGTCTCCACAGCCCGCCTGCCAGGAAATAATAGCTTGGATGTGTTCCAGAAGCATCGAGAAAAAGATCTGGAGGAAAGACAGAAAATCTACTGGTGACCACCCTATTACAAGCCTTCCCTGACAACTTCCTCCATCAATGACTTCTACCCCCTCCATTAACCTTTGTCCCCATATCCTAGCTGGGCCACCTGGAAGGAAGGGTTACCCATGACAATTGCTGCAGACACTATAGATGATCTGCCTTCAAATATGAGATTCCATGAGCACAAGAGGATGAACTATGAATGGACAGTGATTATAGGGTAAGGAAATGGTCAGAGTGGAGTGGGGCTGGTGGAACCAGAAACAGGTGTGATTTGGTAAATTGATGGTTTCATCCTTGATGTCTGCTCTAGGATTTGGAGATGGTCCTCAAATATGTTTACACTGTGCCAAGCCCCTGGAAATGTCTGGAAGATATTGATTAGATTTTCTGGGGACAAAAGACTGCCATGGCTGGTCAGTTTTTTGTCCAAGTCCCCATAACCCCTTGATGACCCTATTAATGAGGTATGTGTCACATTGCATAGTCTCCAAACTTCTTATCAAAAAATAATTTGAAGGCTGGGGATCTCACAAAGGCCTCATGAATGAAAACATGTGGGCTGAGTATGGAGGAGTCATGTGACTAAATCCTAGATTAAGGAGAGTCTGAAGGAGAGGAACATCAGGTTATGGTGACTATCTTCCGTCTGACCCCACAGAGAAGGTTCACCAGCGCTGGCAGCATGATGAGCTTTTTGGCTACCAGTTCCTCAATGGCGCCAACCCCATGCTGCTGAGACGCTCCACCTCTCTGCCCTCCCGGCTGGTGCTACCCTCAGGAGATGGAGGAGCTTCAGGCCCAGCTGGAGAAAGAACTCCAGGTACAGCCTCCAGCCCCCGATTGTCTTCTCCCTGTCTGTGAGGTGGTGAAGGGAAGGAACCAAAGTTGAGTCTGGAAAGAGAGGCTGTGGTAACCCACTGTCCCTGGGTATAGAGTCCTCTGCTGGGAAAACCTATAGATGAAAATGTAGGGAAAGCATCAAAGCTGGATTCTGCCAATAAAGCTGACCATTAGGAGATGGTGGAGAAAGGAGCTTGGGCAGCCTGACCAGGGGAGAGCGGGGCATACCTGTGGGACAGAAGCAATGGGCATACTTAACCCTAAAACTGCCTCTGACACAGACAAGCTGCATGTCTCTAGGGAAGCTTCCTTCCATGGGGTCTTAGCCCTCCCTCTAAAATAAGAGAACTTGAACTTGATGCTCTGATACTTCCTTCACTTCTGCCACTGGGACTTAGGTACTAATAGGGGATAATGACAAGAGAGTGGATGTCTTTACATTTCTTCCCCTTTGCCTTGGACCTGTGGATGTATGCTTTCAACTCTAACCCTGGATTCATTCCTCTTTCCTTAGAATGGTTCCCTGTTTGAGGCTGACTTCATCCTGCTGGATGGAATTTTAGGCAATGTGATCCAAGGAGAGAAGCAGTACCTGGCTGTCCCCCTTGTCATGCTGAAGATGGAACCCAGTGGGAAGCTGCTGCCCATGGTCATCCAGGTGAGGTATCCTCAGAAGCCTCTGCCCAACGCTGCTCTATGTTCATCCCCAACCTCTGCCAGCGGACAAAGACAGCAGGCTCTGTCACCCACCCCTGCATTGTTCAGTGACATCTATCCTTATATCCAATATCTCCTTTCTACCTTACAGCCTACTCACTACTCACCTAGAATTGCCTATTTGAGAGTCAGAATGCTGATAGTTCTCACCATAAGATTATCTTTTTTGACCTATGATTCTGTGGAATATCCCTTCTTTCTTAGACATATTTTCTCCCTTGGTTGTAATGTGTTTTCACACTTACTGTTCTCATCAATCAGTTCATAGGAACTGTTATTTATCTCACGTGTCCACCTTCTCCTTCTGATTCTACCATCCTAACTCTCACCTTCATCAAGTTTCCCTCAGTCATACTAGACACCTCTTTCCAATTCCTCCTGCTTTGAACCTGAGCATCATGGCACTGACACTTCCCCACAGCACTTGAGAGGATGAGTAGAAGGGCCTTCATTCCTCCGACTATATTATAATCCCTGGGAGACAACAATCAGTCACCAGTGTTTCCCCCAGAATAATAAGCATAGCTTCTAACATAGGAAGAAGCCAATGAATGCTTAGCTTCTCTTGGTTTCAGATCCAGCCTCCCAGCCCCAGCTGCCCCACCCCACCACTGTTCCTGCCCTCAGATCCTCCCCTTGCCTGGCTCCTGGTAAAGATGTGGGTCCGAAGTTCAGATTCCCAACTGCATGAGCTCCAGTATCACTTGCTGAGCACTCATCTGCTGGGTGAGGTCATCGCTGTGGCCACCATGAGGTGCCTCCCAGGACTGCACCCTGTCTTCAAGGTACATCCTCTACCCTCCTTGTCCCATCTCCCTCACATCCCAGAGGAAGGAAACAACACAACAGTTCTCTAGAATTTAAAAAGCATAAGCCACCTGTTTGGGAAGAAGTTAACCAAGCTTCTTCTAATTGAATGAGTATCTGCGTTGATGTAATAAAAAAAATATTTGTGATTTGTAAACAGACAAGAGGCAATTATTGTGTCAGGACCTTGCACCTTGTCGCTGTATTTCTAAAGTTTAAATTATTTTATTTTGAGATAATCATATGTTCTTATGCAGTTTGAAGAAATAATACAGAGAGATGCCAAGTTACTTAGCATACATTCAGTACTTATTGTAATGCAGTTCTGATATTCTCCAGCAGAGTCTGCTGTAGAGCAGGAATGTAATTTCATAAATAAAAAGTATTGCTCTGCTTCACAGAGTTAGCATTTAACTGGCAAGACAAACGGTACACATGAAAAATTACCAATCAGCTGGGGAGAGGTCAATGGGGGGAGGGTGGGGGAAAGGGGACTTGTGTAATACTTTAAACTATAAAGAATTTAAATTAAAAAAAAAATAAGAACCATGGAACAGAATCTGGATATAAAGGTGAAATCAAGACAGAAAGCAATCAACACCACAGCTTAGGATTCATTAAGTAGAAGATCAAAGGAATAAAAGACCAGCCCAAGGGCTTATTTAACCTGCCCAATGAGAGGTGCATGACATGGTCGTTAAACCAATGGAAAGAAAATGCAAAGACTTTGTGATGAGAGGAAATAGTAGTTGCATCATGCCCAGCGTTACATAGGCTAAATGTGACAAAAAATAGTAGTTCTTGCTATTTTTTTAAATATATTTTTATTGGTTTTTTACATAGAGGAAAGGAGAGAGAGAGAGAGAGAGAGAGAGAGAGAGAGAGAGAGAGAGAGCTAGAAACGTCAATGAGAGAGAAACATTGACCAGCTGCCTCTTGCACACCCCCTACCGGAGATGTGCCTGCAACCAATGTACATGCCCTTGACCGGAATAGAACCTGGGACCTTTCAGTCTGCAGACTGATGCTCTACCACTGAGCCAAACTGGTTTTGGCAGTAGTTCTTGCTTTTATGATTAGTTCTTTGTCTTCTGGTTTCTTCCCTCCTCATGTAGACTTGGGGTTTCCTTTGACACTCAGCATCTTTAATAGTCTTTCTGAGGTTTCAGACCAATGTGAATTGCTTTGTTATATTGGTTCCAATTATTTCAGTTGGGTTCTTCCCTCTCTGCAGCATCACCAGCTCACATAAATAACAATATTGCATGAATCCCCCATCACTGGATGAAGACAAAATTGTTTAAGACAAAAGGAAATACACATGAGGATCAGATCGCCTTTTTGAAGGGCAAAGGAAAGCAGGAGAGAGGGCCCTAACTAACAGTGCCTAATTTGAGGTGGGAGGAGATTTGACAATAGCCCCTCTGCTGTTAAAGAGGGTAGATCAATAAGGTTCTTTTAATTCTTACTGAAAGTCCCCTACCCAATCCAAACCCAAAATTTTATTTATTTTTTGTAAATATATTTTATTGATATTGTACAGAGAGGAAGGGAGAGAGATAGAGAGCTAGAAATGTCGATGAGAGAAAAACATTGACCAGCTGCCTCTTGCACACCCCCTACCGGGGATGTGCCCGCACCAACGTACATGCCCTTGACCGGAATCAAACCTGGGACCTTTCAGTCCGCAGACCGACGCTCTACCACTGAGCCAAACCGGTTTTGGCCAACCCCGAAATTTTAAAAATGCAAGAGTAAAATAACTAAAGATTGGAGGAGCAACTTTGAAAATTAATAGAAAGGCTAGTTTAAACTGTAAGGATGTGTATGATAGAAAAATCTTTTTTTAAAATCCAAAGATAAAGGACTGATTCTCAAATGACACCTATACTCTAAGTGGGGATAATAATAACTACTATTTAAGGACATTTGTGTGCTAGGCAATGTACTGAACACTCTCATATGTTATACACATAAGCATCACCACAGCGCCTGCGATGCGACTCTATTGTCATCCTCTGTAAATAAAAAAAGAGATGGGTGTTTAGAGGGTTTATTATCTTGGTCAAGTATCAAATTAAGTGGTGAAGTGTATATTAAAGTCCAGGTCAGTCAGACTCCAAAGCTCAACTCACAGAGGAAGAGGAGAATATGAGACTAGAGATCAGAGAGGGAGGAGACTACCTGGCAAAGGCACCAGCAGGTAGGAAAGCATCAAGAAAAGAGGGAGAGAAAGCCACATGCTGAGTGCTGCTCACTAATAAGGATCCAAGCATGTCCTCCATAAAGCACCCCTCCACCCTTCTCCCTCCAGCTCCTGATCCCACACACCCGCTACACCCTGGACATCAACACCAGGGCACGGAACCAACTCGTCTCAGAAGGAGGCTTATTTGATAAGGTCAGGAGGAGGATTGTGGGGCCACCCAATCACCCAAGTCTGCATGACCTCCTGTCACTTTCAACATTCCAGGCCCCGCTGTGTGACTGTCCTGACCCTTTAACCCAGGAGCCTTGCCCCTTTAAACCAATGTCATTGAATCTGAAAAGGCCACAACTGACCACTTTACATACTATGCCATGTTTTCTGGTTCTGTTTGTCCCCTCAAGTCCTCTCATTTCTGTTGTCACAGGCATGGAGCACAGGTGGAGGGGGCCATATATAGGTGCTCCGTCAGGCCATGGCTAAGCTGACCTACTGCTCCCTCTGTCTTCCTGACGATCTGGCTGACTGGGGCCTGCTGGGAATCCCAAGTGCCCTCTATGCCCATGATGCTTTTCAGCTCTGGGAGATCACTGCCCGGTGGGTGAGAGGTGGAGAAATAAAAGGACATTGGGAACAGTGAGAATGGGGCTTTAACCTGAGGTCACCATGAGGCCAAAGAAATATGAAAGAAGAAAGTCCAGAAAGGAGAAGCAAAGGAGTCTATTGAGAAGAGATGAGGAATAGAAAGTAGGATCTGAGGATGTCAAGGCTGAAATAGGCAATATAAGTGAACAGAGTTGTATGGGTGAGTAAACCTAAGGGATCTGGGGGAATCAGACACCTATACTAAAGTTAAAGAGGGTAGACCATTTTGTTATGAAGAGTGACTATGAACCATAATGCTATTATATATTTATTTATATTGATTTCAGAGAGGGAGAGGGAGAAAGTTATAGAATCATCAATGAGAATCATTGATTAGCTGCCACCTGTTAAGGTAGGGGTGTCGAACTCAATCAGAGAAGGGGCCAAAATCTAAAATCCAGCCTAAATCGCGGGCCGAATGGTTTACTGAACAATCATAAACTGTCATTGTGATGGAAACTCAGCGGAGTGCAGTGATGACAGCGCGGTGCGGGAGACATTGCAAGGCCTGGCGGGACGGATTTGGCCCGCGGGCCTTGTGTTTGACACATGTGTGTTAAGGATCTAGCCAGCAACCCAGACATGTGCCCCAACTGGGAATTGAACTGTCACCTCCTGGTTCATAGGTCCACACTCAACCACTGAGGCACATTGGCCAGGCAGAATTCTTAAAACTAACGTCCCACATTTCCTTTCTAAACTAGCCTGTAGAAAGACCTTCAGGGTGCCCCAAAAGGAAAGTCTTATCAGATCTGTCCTCAGGTACAGTGAGAATCAGCTGGATAGACAACACAGAAAAGGAGTAGCAGCAAGAGACTAGAGCTTTCTACTCTCCAGGAGCTCAGCTCCCTTCTCCTCTAGGCAGGTAGGGGAGGGGATCATCCACCTCTTCTACCACGGGGATGATGTCGTGAGAGGGGACCCTGAGCTGCAGGCCTGGTGTCAGGAGATCACTGAGGTGGGGCTGTGCCAGGCCCAGGACCGAGGTAAGATCCCTCCCCAGAGAAGGGAGCTCCTAGACCCTGTGACCAGAGGCCCTTTTCAGTCTTGCCCTTCTGGGACCATGACCCCAACCCTTCATCAGCCATGTCCCACCACACATGGAGCATCTTATTCCCATTCCTACTTCCTAAGTCTCAGGACAATTCTAGAAACCCAAGAATTGGCCTCCCCCTCCTTTTCAAAGAGGCCCTAACCTGCCATAGGGACTAATAAGGCCAGAGCCATAGTCAGTAAGGGATCTGCCCAGGCCCTGCCAGGCTCTTCTAATTATTGTCTGTTTTCTTTATTAAGGATAGAAATGGGGGGCCCATGAAATCCTACCCTAGCTTTCCCTCCCTTTTTTCCTTCTTAATACTGTCCAGCACTCACACAGGATCCAGACATCCTACACGCCTGCCAAGTGCAGGGCCATTTTTAGATGTAGTCTCAGTACTGTATATATTTGACTTGAACCCAAACTCAGTGTCATGATCCTTGAGACTGAAGTTTCTTAAAAAAAAAAAAAAAAAAAAAAAAAAAAAAAAGTGTACTCCTCACCAGTGAACTAACCACCTGTAGTTCCCCTACCCCATTTTAAATTGATAACTAAGAAATAGCCTTTCTTGAGCTCTTCCTAGATTCATATTCCTCTCTCTCATACACATAGGCCAGAAGGGACTGTTTTTTGAATCATCCTTTAGCTCCTTTAAATGCCTTACACTCCCTCTGTGCAATAACTTTCGCCAACAGCTAAGATCTGTTACTTATAACCAGGCCCACAGGATGCACACATCATAAACCAAACGCCTACCATGGATTGGAGTCCTATCTGGGGCTGTACCTTCCCCATTCATCCAAGAACACCTCCAAAGCCCTTCACGACCAAAATCTCTGTAGTATGTCTCATTTCTGGCCATCAGGCTCCACCTGATCCAAAACACCCTTCTCATTCTCTCTTTCGTGCTTCTGCCCGTGAAATATCCACATTAGAGCACTTGTAAAACTTATTCGAATGTGAGCTTTAACCTCTTGCACCCACATTTTGTCTCCGGCAACTTTCATGGTTGTCTTTGTGCCATCCTTCGCTCATCACCCTCACTAAAGGCAGTGTGTTGAGATTTTCTCTTCCCAGACCTCTGCTTGAGAAAGCTATTTAATCTCATTGGCTTTTAATATCCTTTCACTGAAATGAATGTATTTCTTCTCCCAATTGAAATAATGTGACAAAGTTGAAACGTGTAAAACAATCAATATAAAATTATTGTGATCCTATGCCCCACTCCGAAAAATTACCTCCCGAATACGGTCAGCAAGTGTAATATGTGAGCAGGTCCTTAAACACCCTGAGCAGCATCTCAACTGTAAATTGAGTGGATTTGATGGTGTTCCAGTTCCAAAATGAGTCCATGACTGCTTTTTTTCTGCATCATAGCCCAGATACCTGGAACTGCTTTCCAGAAATTAGGAGAGCAACCTCGTATTCTTAACCACGTTGGGGGAGGTTGGAAATTTTATTAAAATAATATACACTAAAAAAAAGTTAATGTTATAAATCATAGGCTACAACTTGAACTTTCAGTAAAGTGACATACCTGTATAATTAGCACAAATTAAAAAAAACAAACAAACAAAACAAAAAAAACACATTACTAGCTCCCCAGAAAGCCCCTTGTGCTAGTCCAGTCTTTGCCCATCCAAAGGTAACCACTTCATACTGCACAGGTTAGTTTTACCTGTTTGAACTTTACACAAAAACATGCACTCACTAATGTCTCCAAATTGTTTGAAATTTACCCATGCTGCGGTGAAATGTAGCATGTAGTTCATTGTTCTCATTATATATTATTCTATTTTGTGAATATGGTAGACTTTATTTTTTTTCCTTTCTCCCATTGATGGGCATTTGGTTTGTTTCCATTTCGAGGCTATTAATGTCATTGCTGCTGTGAACAATGTCATGTGTACAGTTCTGTTGGGTGTGTATCTAGAAGTGAAATTGATGGTCATAGGATATGTGTATGTTCTGCTTTAGTGGTTTCTGACAGTTTTCCAGTGTGCTTGTATACATTTACTCATCTTCCACAGAGTATGAGGTATAGTCAGTATCTTCTCAAATATTTGAAAAAATGCTTTGGTCATATTGTGAATGTTATGTTTTCGCATTATGAGTTTAGGTTGTATTCTCCTAGTGACTGGTAGAATCGAGGAACCTGTCTTAGGTTTAGTAGCCACATGGATATTCTCCTTTATATAGAGCCTGTCACTCTCCTGTACCATTTTATTTTGGGTGTCTACCTCTCTCCTGTTGCTTTTAACACTTGAACACGGGATAGTTGACCAACCAGCTTCTCGGCCCTGCCCACTCTCTACCTTATAAACAAACATACCTACAATGGACTGAGGGGCTTTGCATGAACCGTCCCTTTATAAGGTAAGTATTATCATCTCTATTTTCATAGTAAAATAAACAGAAGCTCAGAGAAGCTAAGTAGGTAGTCCAAGGTAATGAGTTAATCACCAGCAAAGCAAGGACTGGTCTCTTGACTAAATTATTAGCTATCACCCCTTTACATCGCATATCTCCTTTCCTTGCCTTACTTATATTCTTATCACTATCTCAGACGCTGTGTATAATTTTACTTAGTTATTCTGTTTATTATTATTCTTCACCACTACAGTCTGTTTTGTCTATGAACATATTCCCAGTGCCTTTATAGTGTCTGGTACATAGTAGTACATGACTTTTTGAATAAATGAATAAATGAATGAACACTCACTAATTCTAATATATGGACATGACAAGATATCAGCATTTATTTCCTCACTCTTTTGGAAATGCAGTGTCTAAGCTTTGCTCTTTTCTCTAGGTTTCCCTGTGTCCTTCCAGTCTCGGGCTCAGCTCTGTCATTTCTTTACCATGTGCATCTTCACATGCTCTGCCCAGCATGCAGCAGTCAACATGGGCCAGGTCTGGGTCTCTGAGAGAAAGCTTGGGTATACTTGAGGAACAGAGCTGAGGTCTAAGTTCCTGAATCAGAGTTTCTGAGTGACTCCAGATTCTTCTTCTTCCAGTTCGACTGGTATGCCTGGGTCCCTAATGCCCCAAGCTCAATGCGGATGGCCCCAACCACCACCAAAAAGGATGTCACAATGGACACAGTGATGGGCTCACTACCTAATGTCTGGCAGACCAGTCTTCAAATGTTAGCCACCTGGCTCGTTAGCCGGTCTTTGCTAGACATGGTGAGAAGAAACCTCTGGAATTCTGATGGGATTGATGACTAACAAGGAGACATTAGGGTGAGGTACTGGAGTTTGGGTTCCTTTGTCTTAGAACTAGAAGATGATTGGTCCTTTCTTTCTGCTTCAGGTACCACTGGGGCATCACAAAGAAGAGTATTTCTCAGGTCCTGAGCCCAAGGCTGTTTTAAGGCAGTTTCAGGCTGATCTGGACAACTTGGAAAGGGAAATCGAGGCCCAGAATGAGCAGCTAGACCTTCCCTATGAATACCTGAAGCCCAGCCTTGTAGAGAGCAGTATCACTATCTGAGCCCAAATGGGCTCATATATTCATATACTTGAGGCCCCCACCATGCTTAACATTTCCCCCTGATATTTACTGTTTTCATGGGTCTGAGTTGCTATGGTTGTATCTTCTCCTCTTGAGTTCCCTACCTAAATACCTCACCTGCATGAGGCATTGTCCTTACTTCCAGTTCCCTTAAGAGAATGATCTTTAACTTGAAACCAACTCCCTTAGAGAAATCAAATAGCTACTCATGTAATGTTTTCTTTCCTCTGGATATTTTGCCTTCTCTATTTGTCAATAAATCATTATATAATGGTATTACCTTATCATTGATATAAGTGATTTAAAGGTATTTTTAATGGTGTACCTAATTTTCAATACAGTGAGAGATATAAGTTAATTCCATTCCTTTTTTCTAATCTGGATATCAGTTATCACAGCACTGTTCATTGAAAAGCCCATCCTCCCTTATCATCTATAATGTTGACATAGATTAAGTTGCCATCTATCAATATAAATAAAATAGTTCTTAGCTTTCCAGTATTTATACCACACTAACATAATCACCACAGCTTTATACTTAACATAGCCTGCCTTTTACTGACATATTGATCCAATCTGTTCTTTAGAGGTACTTTCGCTTTCCTTGGGCTTCTGGCTTCCTAGAGGCCTGGTGCATGAAATTCGTGCATAGGTGCAGTCCCTAGGCCTGGCCAGTGATCAAAGCACCAGCATCTGGCATGGAAGGGCAGGTCCCAGCTGACCTCTGGGCCCTGAGTAGCACCTGGGTCCCCAAGCCCCACTCACTCCCCACCCCCGCCTGAGTCCCCACTCAAAGCAACGGTGAGTATGGCAGGATGACAAAGGATGGAGTCAAGACAGTCTCTTCAATAAATGGTGTTGGCAAAATTGGACAGATACATGCAAAAAAATGAAACTACCATAGATCACCAACTTACACCATACACAAAAATAAACTCAAAATGGATACAGGACTTAAACATAAAAGGGAAACCGTAAAAATACTAGAGGCATCCACAGGCAGCAAAATCTCAGACATATGCCAAAAGAACTTCTTCACTGATACTGCCCCTAGGGCAATGGAAGCTAAAGAGAAAATAAACAAATGGGACTACATCAAAATAAAAAGCTTTTGCACAGCAAAAGAAACCATCAACAATACAACAAGTAAGCCCACTGTATGGGAGAACATATTTGCAAACGTTATCACTGATAAAGGTTTAATCTCCAACATCTACAGGCAGTTTATACAACTTAATAAAAGGAAGATAAATGATCCAATAAAAAAAAATAGGCAACAGACCTAAATAGAATCTTTTCAAAAGAAGACAGAAGGAAGGCCAAGAGGCACATGAAAACATGCTCAAAGTCACTAATTATACGAGAGATGCAAATCAAAACAACAATGCGGTACCATCTCACACCTGTCAGAACGGCCAACATCAACAAATCAACAAACGACAAGTGTTGGCGAGGTTGCGGAGAAAAAGGAACCCTCGTGCACTGCTGGTGGGAATGCAGACTGGTGCAACCACTGTGGAGAACAGTGTGGAGTTTCCTCAAAAAACTGAAAATGGAACTCCCATTTGACCCAGTAATCCCACTCCTAGGAATATATCCCAAAAAACTAGAAACACCAATCAGAAAGGATATATGCACCCCTATGTTCATAGCAGCACAATCTACAATAGCCAGAATTTGGAAACAGCCTAGGTGCCCGTCAGCAGATGATTGGATCCAAAAACTATGGTACATCTACACAATGAAATACTATGCTGCCATAAAAAAGAAGGAATTTTCATCATTTGCAGCAACCTGGATGGAATTGGAGAACATCATGCTGAGTGAAATAAGCCAATCAATGAAAGGAAAACACCACATGACCCCAATCATTTGTAGATAATAAAGATCATTATAAACTGATGAACCAAAAGATAGATATAGAGACAGTAAAGCAACAAGCAGATTGTCAAATTACAGCTGGGAGAGGAGGAGGATCTGGGGGAGATAATAGATCAACCGAAGGACTTGTATACATGCATATAAGTACAACCAATGGACATAAAACTCTGGGGAGGGAGGGGATATGTGGGACGGAGGGAGGGGGGCAAAAAAAATCATTAAAATATGTAAAAAAATAAATTAATTAATTTAAAAAAAAAAGAATTGTATGTGAGGATCAGGGGGCCTTACCTAAGGAAAGCTATTTTTTAAAAAGCTATTAAAGCCCTAGCTGGTTTGGCTCAGTGGATAAAGCATCCACCTGTGGACTAAAGGGTCCCAGGTTGGATTTTGGCCAAGGGCATGTGCCCAGGTTGCAGGCTCAATCCCAGTAAGGGGCATGCAGGAGGCAGCCAATCAATGGTTCTCTCTCTTTATTGATGTCTATCTCTCTTCCTCTCCCTTCCTCTCTGAAGTCAATTAAAAACTAAGAATTTTTAAAAGCTGTTAAAGATAGACGGGACCTAACTGCCTAACTGGGGGTTGGGCAGATTTGACGACAGCCCCTCTGCTGCTTAAATAAGTAGCTCAGAATGGTCCCTCTCATTCTGAGGAGAGATGTTCACCCCCTAAAAGCCAACAGTGAAGCGGCCAGCGGATAAGGGTGTGGCTTTGATAATGAGTAGAGGGGTAATTATAAACTATGAGGATACAAATGATAGAACAAAAGAAAATCAAAAGGACTGTGCTGATTCTTTAAAATCAAACACTCAAGGTAGAAATTATGAAAACAAATGATACAGCTGAGACTTGAGGACTTCTGTGTGTACTAAACCCTCTTCATACATCACTCACCTAAGCATCACCACTGCCTCCTGAAATAAGAGACCCTATTATCACCCCCTGTTGGCAGATGAAGTCATAGGTAGGGAATGAGACAGATTATTATTAGAGAGTCCATTACCTTGGACAGGGATCAAAGTGTAGATTGAAACCCAGGTCAGTCTAGCTCTAGAGCCTGACTCACAGGGGAATAAAGAGCATGAGAATGAGTGACCAGAGAAGTATTGGGGACCAGCCTGCAAAGACACTAGCAAAAAGGAAAGCATCATGGACAGGAGGCCACTATGCTGCGCGCCACTCCCTGATAAAGAAGGACCCTAGCAGCCAAAACCGGTTTGACTCAGTGGATAGAGCCTGGGGACTGAAAGGTCCCAGGTTCAATTCCGGTCAAGGGCATGTACCTTGGTTGCAGGCACATTCCCAGCAGGGGTGTGCAAGAAGCAGCTGATCAATGATTCTCTCTCATTGATGTTTCTAACTCTCTATCTCTCTCTCTTCCTCTCTGTAAAAAGTCATAAAATATATATTTTTTTAAAAAAGAAGGCGGTCCCAAGCATGTCCCCCATAAACCATCCCTCCACCCTTCTCCCTCCAGCTCCTGATCCCACACACCCGCTACACCATGGAGATCAACACACGGGGACGAGGCCAACTCATCTCACATGGAGGTGTGTTTGATAAGGTAAGGAGGTAATGGAATATGGGGCTACCCAATCATCCAGCTCTGCATGATCTCCTATCACTTTTAAGATCTCAGACTGACCTGGCTGGTGTGGCTCATTTGGTTGAGCATTGTCCCATGGACCGGGAGGTGACTAATTGATTTCTGGTCAGGGCACATGCACAGATTGTAGGCTCAATCAAGAGTAGGGGGCATGCAGGAGGCAGCTGATAGATGTATCTCTCTCCCTCTCCCTTTTTCTCTCTTTATTTTTTAAAATATATTTTATTGATTTTTTAAAAAGAGGAAGGGCGAGAAGTAGAGAGTTAGAAATATCAATGAGAGAGAAACATCAATCAGCTGCCTCCTGCACACTCCCTACTGGGGATGTGCCTGCAACCAAGGTACATGCCCTTGACCGGAATTGAACCTGGGACACTTCAGTCCATAGGCAGACGCTCTATCCACTGAGCCAAACCAGTTAGGGCCCCTTTTCTCTCTTTAAAATCAATAAAAAAAAACATTTGTTTTTAAATCCCAGACCAATCTGTGTAAATGCCCTGACCCTTAAACCCAGGGGCCTGTCCCTTTATACTGATGTCATTAAATGTGAGAACCTCACATATGAACCTCCTGTACACTATGCTCTATCTTCTTCCTCAAGGCCTATCCTCTCTTTGTTCCAGGCTATGAGCACAGGCAGAGGGGGCCATGTGCAGTTGATGCATCAGGCCATGGCTAAGTTGACCTACCGCTCCCTCTGTCCTCCTGACGATCTGGCTGACCGGGGCCTGCTGGGAATCCCAAGTGCTCTCTATGCCCATGATGCTTTACGGCTCTGGGACATCATTGCTCGGTGGGTGAGAGTGGGAGCTGAGAAAGGAAGGACCATTGGCAACAATGAGAATGGGGCTCTTGCGTTAGGTCAGCATGGGGCACAGGAAACATGAAAAAAGAAGAGTCAGACATGAGGAGCAGAAGACTTATTCCTGGGAGAGAAGAGGAAGAATGAGGAGAGAGTGAGTACGGTTTGATAGGAATAGACTAGGATGGGGGTAGAAAGCATCAGCTGGGATAGCCGTGAATGAGGAAAGAGATCTGGACAAGTCAGGGTTTTTGTCAGGAAGAATGACTATACCAATTATATATATATAATTTCTAGAAGTAATGACCCACATTTTCATTCTTTTCTACACTAATGTGTAGAAAGAGCTGGGGAATGTCCCAAAAGACAAGTCTTGAAGGATCTACACTCAGACACAGTAAGAGTGTGTTGGACAGAGGCCACAGAAAAGAATTAATGGTCAGAGGCTAGAGCCTTGTACTCTCAAGGAGCTCAGCTCCCTTCTCCTCTGGGCAGGTACGTGGAGGGGATCGTCCACCTCTTCTACCACAGGGATGACATCGTGAGAGGGGACCCTGAGCTGCAGGCCTGGTGTCGGGAGATCACTGAGCTGGGGCTGTGCCAGGCCCAGGACTGAGGTGAGATCCCTCCCCAGAGAAGGAAGCTCCTCAGACACTCTGCTTGGAGCCTCTTATCAGCCATGTCCTTCTGGGGACATGATCCCAACCTCTCATTACCCTCTCTCCCTCCAAACATGAAGCATCTCATTCCCACCTCCTAGGAGTTAGGACCATCCTAGAAGCCCAAGGATTAATCCCCTCAGAGACCCTGACCATAACTTTTATGTCCCTCCCCTTTGCCTAGTCACATATGCCTCCAACCTGCCACAGCATTAGGCCCAGTGGGTCCAGAACAGCCAGTGGGGAAGGGATCTGCCCAGGCCCTACTAGAGTCAACTCTCCCATGGTGTCTATTTTCCTGCCTGAGGATATGAATGGGAAGATTTTTCCATCATGACCCATGCTGGTTTTCCTCTCTTATCCTATCTGCTACTATCCAGGCATGCAAGGTCATTCTAAGTGCAAGCTCACTATTATACCTTTTGGTTCAAATCTAAACTCAGTTCCCTGTCCCTTGGGACTCATATTCCTTTGCCAATCTGTCCTCTCTCGGCCACCTCACCCCTGCTAGGATCTAGCCACTGGCTTAAGATCTAGTCATTAGCTGTAGCATACCCTAATCACACTTAACTGCTGGGGAAGAAATTGCCTTTCTTGGGTTCTCCTAGTTCATCCTCCTCTCTCCAGCACGCGTGGACCAACCTGGACCGCTTCAAATCGTCCTTCAGTCCCTGCTCCTCACACTTCACACCAGCATCTGCCTCTGTAGGACACCTACTGACATTTATTGGGGGGAGGGGGCATCGTGGCCATACCCTGGAGGTGCAGTCAGCAATAAACCAACACCTGCGCTCTGGAGGGGCCTCTCCCTGCGGAACCTGAGGCTGCACCATCCCCACCCTCCCAGGACCAACTCTCTAAGACATCTCCATACTGTTCCTTAGGCTCCACTTGCCCCCAAAAGTCTCTACTTCCTCTGCCTGGCCATCTTTTCCTCAACTAGTATCAATAACAACTTTCACATGTTAACTTTAACCTCCATCTAACTGCCTCTCATTCTCTCCCCCTAGTTCTCATACCTGACTTTTACCCAATTTTCCCAACAGACTTGTGGAGGAAATGTGCTAAGATTAAAAACTATCAGCAATTATCAGTCAGAATCCCAAGTTCAAGGTCAGCCTCTGCCTTTTCCCAACTGTGTCCATTTTATCTATAAAAAGAGAGTGATTATATTGTACTTGTTTCACTTGACTGATAGAATTATTAGGTGGCTTGGGACAACTTTTGGAAAGCCTCTCTTGGCTGTGACACTAGGAATCCATGACTTCTCTTATTCCTCACCTTATAATTCAGGCACTTATAATTCCCTATCTGGAAATAGGGGAAGCAACCCTAAATTCTTAACCATTTTTTAAGGCAGAAGATATTCAATTAGTCAATATTTTCAGCCTCCAACCCTTCCATAAATACAAGAATTATTATTTACTAAACACTTGTATCCATTTTTATACAGTATCTCATTTATAAGGTAAGTATCATCTACACTTTACAGGTGAAGAAATTAAGGTCAGAGAATTTAATTGGCCTAAGGTATCCAAATTAGATTGCTTGAGCTTGAACTGGAAATCATGTCTGATGTAAATATATTTGAATAAATGAACCAACACCCATCAATTCCAATAGGCAGACATCCCAAGACATCAACCTTTATTTCTCTCCTCTCATGCTATAGCCTCTGAATCCTATTTCTTTCCTCCCCAGGTTTCCCTGTCTCCTTCCAGTCTCGGAATCAACTCTGCCATTTCCTTACCATGTGTGTGTTCACGTGCAGTGCCCAGCATGGGGCCATCAACAAGGGCCAGGTATAGACACATGAAAGCCCAGGGCCCTGAAAGCAAGTGGATACCCAAGGGAAAGATAGGGGTTTAAACCCTAAGTGCCAGGATCCTAAGGTTGTACTTTCTTTCCCCAGCTGGACTGGTATGCCTGGGTCCCCAATGCCCCATGCACAATGCGAATGCCCCCACCCACCACCAAGGAAGATGTGACAATGGCCACAGTGATGGGCTCACTCCCTGATGTCCAACAGGCCTGTTTTCAAATGACCATCACATGGCATCTGGGTCGACGCCAGCCAGACATGGTAAGTGAGGCCTCCAGGGAAAGAGAAATGATGATGGAAGGGAAACATCAGAGTAAGGGGCTAGGCTCAAGGTGCTTCAGCCTTCAGACTAGAAACTGGTTGATCTTTTGTTCCTTCTTAGGTTCCTCTGGGGCATCACAAAGAAAAGTATTTCTCAGGCTCCAAGACCAAAGCTGTACTGGACCAATTCCAAGCAGACCTGGAAAACTGGGAAAAGGAAATGACAGCCCGGAATGAGCAGCTTGACCTTGCCTACGAATACTTAAAGCCCAGCAACATAGAGAACAGTATGGCACCCCCACCTGGAGACCTTCAGCTCTCCCAAATAAATTCTCTACTTCAGTATCCCACAGGCAGGCCACACAGTCTCTGTCACACTACTCATCTTCTATTGTAGCAAAAATCAGCCAATATCTGCCCTAGCCAGTCAGCCTACAGATTGAAGGGTCCCTGGTTCAATTCTGATCAAAGGCATATGCCCAGGTTGCAAGCTTGATCCCCAGTAAGGAGCATGTTGGAAGCAGCTGATCAATGATTCTCTCTCATTATTGATGTTTCTATCTCTCACTCTCCCTTCCTCTCTGAAATCAATAAAAAATATATATTTTTTAAAAAACAGTCAATATAAAAAATGAATGAGTATGAATGTGGTCTAATAAAACTTTATTCATAGTTGGTGAAATGTAAACTTCAGGTGTCACAAAATATTCTTCTTTTGGTTTACAACATGTAAAAATACAAAAACCTGGCCTGAGGCACTGACACTACTTGCAAACGTCCAGAGGATGCTCTCAGGGGTGAGTGGAAAGATTTATTGGAGAAATGAACTACCTCAACAAATTCTTCTTTCTCAGGAGCTAGACTTCATGTTTGGTGGCCAACTTAAAAATTCCTGATTCTGTTCCTTTGCAACTTTCCCTCCACCTCTACTTCTCCTATTCAGGCACCTACAATGGAATAAAAACGATGCTCCTAGAGCAGACTAAAATCTTTTTGCTTCCTTCCCCAAAGAGTCTCAAACAAAAGAGACATGAAATGTCATTTTCCCAGTCCCTTTAATACACTGGAGCCTCTACATGGGATCCAGGTTCTATGTTTTCTTTCACCACCCTTTTTAGAACAATATGCACAAAATAAATGGAAAAGTACCACAAAATTATGCTGTTTGTCTACTTCCAGGGTCTTGGGTTCAAAATGACCCCTCTCAATTATGCTTTGATCACTGTCTTCACTAGACTGGGTACAAGCTCAGAACAGAACTGTGTTCTTCAAACATGCATTTCCCTGAATGATTATTACAAACCAGTCTCTTGCCAGGGAAGCATACAAACTTTTTCTTTGGAGTGAATGACTTACTCATATTCTTAAAATCATGTCCCCTACCATATTCAAAGGGCCTAAAATCCACTCCCTTAGTTTACAGCAGGGAAGCAAAGTGACTTTTTGTGCACTATTTCTTTATCCAGTGCATTTAGCAGGACCACGCACCTTCACATCCTATTCAGAGTCTACTTTCCCTAGACTTTTCCTAACAGCCCATATTTTTCCTGGATTTGGCATCCAAAACCACTTAGTATTCCATGTTTGGTAACAAAATGTTACTTAATTATTCCCAATGCCAAGAACGCTCCGCAATTTTATTCATTTTTTCATCTTAGCATTTTAATTCAATTTTCTATAATAATAAAAGCATAATATGAAAATCAGGAGGAGGATCCAAGATGGCTGCTCAGGTAGACACCTAACTGCAGCAGCACACAATAATTTCAATGGAATACAACTAAAATGTAGAGTGGCCATTGCCCAGAGCTACAGGTAGTCGACTGACTGAAAATTCTACAACAAGAAGGAAAGAGAAAACCAGAAGAAAAATCAGAGGAGCTGAAAAAAGCCCAAGGTACGGAGACATGCTGCGCGCCCGCATGCGCGCACGCTCGGAGAGGTCGCAGCGGGAGAGGAGGAGAAGGCTGGGGGCCTGCCTGGCGTTCCCTAGCAGGAAGAAAATAAAACCCCCAGCCTGGCCTGAAACCCCGAACCAGCAGCGCTGAGCCCCAGTTATGGGTCAGACCCTGGGGACCCAGGCTCCGGCAAGGGGAGACGGGGCTGTGAGACGTAATCCCAGGGGAGTGGCAAAAAGCAGGGCCCCGGAGTCGCATGCACATTGCGTGCAGAGGACTGAATGTTGACTCTGATGCTGGATTGCCCTAGCAGGAAGAAACAAAGCCTCCGGCGGTGCTGAGCCCCAATCCTGACCGCCCCTGAACTCCAGTTCTGGGCCAATCCCTGGGGACCCAAGCTCAAGCAGAGGGAGACTGGGCTGTGAGGTGGAGTCCTGGGAGAGCGGCGAAAGGCCGAGCCCCCAGAGTCATGCACATTGCTCGCAAGAGAAGGAATGTTGACTCTGATACAGGATTGCACTGGAGGGAAGGAAACAGGAGCCCGGGTCAGCTCAGGCAGGGGGAGACGGGGCTGTGTGGCGGGATTCCAGGGGAGCGGCGAAAAGCGGAGCCCCCAGAGTCACGCACATTGTGCGCAGAGGACAGTCTGTTGACTCTGATGCTAGACTCCCCTAGCGGGAAGGAGAAAAAAAGCTCCAGACTGGAGGAACGTGACGAGGAACAGGAGCCCCTGCTGGACACCAGCCAGCCAGGCGCCAGCAAGGAACTGGGTGACGGGGCCCCCGGGGAGGGGTGCCCCCGAGCCTTCGACCACTGAGTGTGGGCAATGGAGCCGAGGCCGGGGGCTGCTTCCTGGGCGGCGGTGCCGACCCCGGCAGCAGGCTGAAGCAGTGCAGGAGCCCCCGGAGAACAAGGGTGCCACAGGCCAACCTGCTGAGCTTCCAGGACAAGGAGGAAGAAACCGAAGAAGTTCTCAATGTGAAGAAGTCAAGGGAGAGCAAAAGATAGTAAAATTACTTAAGAAAGAACACAAAGAAGATCTTGAAAAATCAAAGACTAAGTCAGAACTCAACTCAGCAGCCAACATTGCAACATAAATGTGTTTTTAAAATAAATAAAAAATAAAAATAAAAAAGGACAGAATGTTGGAACGGCGGCGGCCAGGCCTAGAGTGGCCAGGCACAAGGCAGTGGCAGCCGGGCCTGGAGCAACAATAGCCAGGCCCCAGAACAGCTGCAGCCAGAACCAGAGCAGCAACAGCCAGGCCTGGAGCAGCCAGACCTGGGGCAGTGGCAGCCAGGCCTGAGGTGGAGGCAGCCAAGCCCAGAGTGGCCAGTCCAGGAACACCCAGACCCGGAGTGGCTGGGCCCGGAGAAGCTGGGCCCAGAGCAGCCGGGTTGGGAGCAGCCAGACCCAGAACAGCAGTAGCCAAGCCTGGAGCATCCAGGCTGGGAGTGGCCAGGCTCGGAGCGGCCGGGCCCGGAGCAGCCGGATGGGGTGCGGCCAGGCCTGGAGCAGCAGCTGCCAGGTTGGGAGTGACCTGGCCTGGAGCAGCCGGGCCCGGAGCAGCTGGGCCCAGAGCAGCCAGGTTGGGTGCAGCCAGGCCCAGAGCAGCGGTTGCCAGGCTGGGAGCGGCCAGGCCCGGAGCAGACGGGTTGGGTACGGCCAGGCCCGGAGCAGCAGCTGCCAGGCTGGGAGTGGCCAGGCCCAGAGCAGCCGGGTCGGGTGCAGCCAGGCCCAGAGCAGCAGCTGCCAGGCTGGGAGCGGCCAGGCCTGGAGCAGCAGCTGCCAGGCTGGGGGTGACCTGGCCTGGAGCGGCCGGGCCCGGAGCAGCTGGGCCCAGAGCAGCCAGGTTGGGTGCGGCCAGGCCCAGAGCAGCGGCTGCCAGGCTGGGAGCGGCCAGGCCCAGAGCAGCAGCTGCCGGCTGGGAGCTGCCAGGCCCGGAGCAGCTGGGTCAGGTGCGGCAAGGCCCGGAGCAGCAGCTGCCAGGCTGGGAGCGGCCAGGCCCCGAGCAGCAGCAGCCAAGCCCGGAGCAACCAGGTTGGGAGCGGCAGTGGCCAGACCCGGAGCAGCTGGTTGTGGAACGGACCAGAGCAACAGAGGCCAGGCCAGGAGCAGCCAGGCCCGGAAAAGCTCGCTCCTTGCCTGCCCCCGCCCCAAGGCTGCCTCTCAGACATGGCTGGAAACTTTTGCGGGAACTTGAGGGTCTGCTGAATCAAGTGATGAAGGCATAGATCTGGATATGTTGAGTTAGTATAGCGCTGGGGTGTTGATCTGTGAGTGCCTTGTACAGGGCCTGGATGAGGTTGGTTGACCTATTTGGAAATGTCTTTTGTGTGAAGTGTATCTTTGGGCATGTAGAGGTATTATTGATATGAGAAAATGCTAAGTAACTGATTTACTATCTGAAAAGGGATTTACTATTGGGGAAAGGGAGGGAGGAAGAGACTGAACATAAACTGTGCACCTATGGATGAGGACAATGGGGGAGGGGAGGGGACGGGGTGGAGAGTGAGGTGGGAACCTGGTGGAGGGGGGAAGAAATGAGGAACCTTTGTAATAATATGAACAATAAAGATTGATTTTTTTAAAAAAAAGAAAAAAAGAAAATCGACCAAACAGCAGAATGACCATCTGGACGACCACACTATGACATGCACTGGCACCAGACCAGCCAAGGTGGCTGTGATGACAGGTCGGGGGGCCCGCCATTGCCCCACGAGGTCCACAGAGGGAGGCTCAGGCCAGTGGGACAATTAATGGGGGTAGATCCATGATCACCCCAAAGAGGGAGGCCCAGGTCATCAACCGTTGGTGCTGCAGATGGGCAGGGCTTCCCTCTGAGGAGCAATTGATCTCAAGGCTCCTGGACTGTGAAAGGGTGTTGGCCAACCAAAATCATTTCACTTAAAATCAGTACTAGAACAGAGATCACTATTATCACCTCCATTATTCTCCATTCTCAGGGAGAATTCAATTAGGACCATAAGAAAGGAAAAGAAGTACAGTTCACCTAGAACCATGGTCGACCAACTGCAGCTCACAAGCCACATGTGGCTCATTGGCCCCTTGAGTGTGGCTCTTCCACAAAATACCATGGCCTGGGTGAGTCTACTTTGAAGAAGTGGAATTAGGGGAGGCCAAGATGGTGGCCTAGGTAAACACACCTAAACTGCTGCCGTGCACAACAATTTCAAAACTACGACTAAAAGACAAAACGTCTATCACCCAGAATTATGGGAAAGCTGGCTGAAAGGAATCTCTACAACTAGACTGAGAGAGAAGAGCATTCAGGGCACAGTGCGGAAAAACTGAGGTACAGGGGCGCACAAGCAATATGGGCAGGCGGCGAATCCTGGCTGGTGGAGGGCGTAGCTTTCTTCAACTCAAAGAGAGACACTCTCCCAATCTATCTGAAATCCAGTTTCTGAGGAGAAGCTAGATTGTCTGCCATCAGGTCGGAAAATGAGGGTGGCTTGCTTGCAGAGCTGCACGCAAGAATAATTGTTTGCTGTGCAGGAAGGGGGGTGGGAGGGAGGGAGGAAAGACACGGTCAGAGAGGCAGAGACGCCTGACAAGCAGCCATTGCTGTAGGCCATGCCCCAGCCCTGAGACACCTCCCCGAGACTCTGCCCCGCACAACCTACAAACACACCCAAGCTCCAAGCAGCATCTTTTGCATATGAATGGCCTTCTCTAGTGCAGTGTAACCTAGCAAACTTGAAACCTGGTGCAGACAGCTCCAAAGCCTCCAAACTCCAAGCAGGGAGAGAACTGTGATTCTCGCTGTAGCTCTTGCAGGGTGGCCTCAGACAGTAGCTATATTGGAGATCCAGAAGCCAGTGTTCCTAGTGGTCAGTTTCAACTCCTCACACCCATAAGTGACACATTCTGGAGATGGACTCAGTGAGCACCAAAGCCCCACTAAAACAAAGCATGTCTCCAGCACAGCAGTTCTTCCTTTATAGACACAGCAGGTCCTCACAGCCAATTGGCCTGGAGGTCAATTCCTCCCAGTGTACTAACAGCAATCAAGGCTTAATTACACCAAGACTTTGCACTCAACCCACAAAGGGGTGTACCAAGAGCGACCACTACAGGAGATTGGGAAAGCTGAGCTACTGGACCCTATAAGTCACTAAACACACAAAGCCACTCCATCAACACAGGGAGGCAGCCAAAATGAGGAGACACAGAAGCATATCACGAATAGGAGAGATGGAGGAAAGTAAACTACTGGATGACACAGAGTTCAGAACCACATTTATAAGGTTACTCAAGAATCTTTTTAAAAACCTTTGAGAAACTTGATGAGACTTCCAAGAAGCTTAGTGAGACCTTCAAGGACCTTAATGAGAATACAAAAAAAAAATGGAAAAGGACCAATCAGAAATTAAGTATACACTGTCTGAAATAAAGAATATACAGAAACTCAACTGTAGCAACATACCCCAAGAGTCAAACCAAAAATCTGGAATATGAGGAAGCAAAAAGCATACAACCAGAGAGGCAGAAAGAAAGAAGAATCCAAAAGTGTGATGATAGTGTAAGGAGCCTCTGGCTTTAAGTGTACCAACATTCGGATTTTTGGGATGTCAGAAGAAGAGAGAGAGCAGAACATTGAAGGCCTATTGAAAGAAATAATGACAGAAAACTTTCCCTACCTGGTGAAAGAAATAGACTTACTAGTCCAGGAAGTGCACAGAACCCCAAACAAGAGAAATCCAAAGAGGACCACACCAAGACACAGCATAATTAAAATGCCAAGGGCAAAAGACGAAGAGAGAATCTTGAAAGCAGCAAGAGAAAAACAGTTAGTTACCTACAAGGGAGTACCCATATGACTGTCAGCTGATTTCTCAACAGAAACTATGTAGGCCAGAAGGGAGTGGCAAGAAATATTTAAAGTGATGAACAGCAAGAACCTACAACCAAGATTACTCTACCCAGAAAAGCTATCATTCAGAATTGAAGGTCAGATAAAGAGCTTCACAGACAAGAAAAAGTTAAAGGAGTTCATCACCACCAAACCAGGATTACATGAAATGTTGAAGGGCATTCTTTAAGAAGAGGAAGAAGGAAAAAAAGGTGAAGGTAAAAAGTATGAACGACAAAAAGACATCAAATACATACCTACCAACAAGTGAATCTAAAAATCAAGTGTATAAAAAATCTGAAGAACAAAATGGACTGGTGGATATATAATAATAGAATCAGGGACATAGAAAGGGAGTTGACTAACAATTCTTAGGATCTGAGGGGTACGGGAAAAGATTGGACAAAAATCTTACACCTATGGATGAGGACAGTGGCGGGGATAAGGGCATGGGGTGGGGAATCAGGTGGATGGGAGCTATGGGGGGAGGGGGGAAAACAGGAACACCTGTAATAATCTGAACAATAAAGATTTATTATTTTTAAAAAAAAAGATGTGGTGTTAGAAGTTTAAAAAATTTGGCTCTCAAAAGAAATTTCAGTCGTTGTACTGTTGATATTTGGCTCTGTTGACTAATGAGTTTGCCAACCACTGACCTAGAACAACAGAGGTTAGGGGTACCAATCTCATCACAGTTGTCTCCCCCAAAACTTAACTACCAAGAGCCTACTGTTGTCCATAACATAAACAATCAATTAACACACATTAGTACATTATATACTATATCATTACAATGAATAAGAGAAAGAAATGTTAAGAAAAGTACAAGGAAGAGAAAATACATTTTGGCACTGCATTTATTTATTTTAAAGAAATTCATATACAGGTGAACTCCCATGCATTTCAAGCCCATGTTGTTCAAGGGTCCCATGTAGTTAAGTTTAGAGAAACAACAAAAGAATCATCACTTGCAAACATAATAATGTTACTAGAAAGTTCAAGAGACAATCAAAGATATAAGAACTAATAAGAGATAGGATACAAAATACTCAAAACAAAACACTAAGATACTAAATAAACAGTTTAAAGCATAATTTTTCTTTTAGTTAGCAATAATCAGTTAAAAATTAAAATAGAAAATGACTCCATGTTGTTACTAACACATTATGAAATAAGAGTAAATTTAATAAGACAGAAACAAGTCATCTGTAGAGAAATATATATCATTCTTTGAAAGATATTTAAAAAAGAAATTAATGAATGGAGAAACCTTCATTTCTGGATGGAAAGAATTCATTTGTGGAGACACTGTCCCGTAGACATGAAAAGCATGGGCCCTGGTGTCACACCATTTGGGCTCAAATCCAAATAGAGTGTATTGCCAGCAATAAAAGATGGAGATGTATTCATTCCCCTTACTTTTCAACCAGGTTGCAAAATGGCAAGATACAAAATCAACCCACAAAAGTTAGTTGTATTTTTGTACATTAGCAAGCAATAATATACAAAGGAAATTAACAACTCCATTAGAATAGCATCAAAAATATAAGAAATAGTTTGTAGGGATAAATTTAACCAAGGGGCAAAAGATTTATATAATTAAAGCTACAAAACATCAATGAACAAAATTAAAGAAGACCCAAATAAATGGGAAAATACCCTGTATTCATTAATTGGAAAACTTACTATTTTAAAGATGACTACTACCCAAAGCAATGTACAGATTCAATGCAATTCTATCAAAATCCCAAGGACTTTTTTGTGGAAATAGAAAACTCATCCTCATATTTACATGGAATTTCAAGGGACACCAAATGCGAAAAACATCTTTGTATATATATATATATATATATATATATATATATATATATATATATATATATATAAATCTTCATTGTTCATATTATTACAGATGTTCCTCTGTCCCCCCCCCCTTCCATTGCTCCCCTCCACCAGGTTCCCACCCTGCCCTCTGCCCTTTCCCCACCCCTCTTGTCCTCATCCATAGATGCACAGTTTATGTTCAGTCTCTCCCCCCACCCCCCTCTCCCCTTTTCCCCGAGAATCGTCAGTTCACTCCCCTCCATACCTCTGATTCTATTATATTCAACAGTTAATATTGTTCATCAGATTTTTTAAAAATTTTTTGGTTTTTAGATTCACTTGTTGATAGTTACGTATTTGTTGTTCATAGTTTTTGTCTTTATTTACTTTCTCTTCCAAAAGAACCCCCTTCAGCAATTCATATAATTCTGGTTTGGTGGTGATGAACTCCTTTAGCTTTTTTTTTTTTATTGGTGAAGCTCTTTATCTGGCCTTTGATTCTGAGTGATAGCTTTGCTGGATAGATTATCTTTGGCTGTAGGTTCTTACTATTCATCACCTTGAATATTTCTTGCCATTCCTGTCTGGCCTGCATGGTTTCTGTTGAGAAGTCAGCTGACAATCGTATAGGTGCTCCTTTATAGGTAACTACCTGCTTTGCTCTTGCTGCTTTTAATATTCTCTCTCTGTCTTTTGCTCTTGGAATTTTAATTATGATTTGTCTTGGTGTGGTCTTCTTTGGATTCTTTTTGTTTGGAGTTCTGTGCGCTTCCTGGACTTGTAAGTCTAATTCTTTCACCAGGTGGGGGAAGTTTTCTATCACTATTTCTTTCAGTATGTTTTTGATATCTTGCTCTCTCTCATCTTCTGGGACCCCCATAATTCTGATGTTGGTTCGTTTGAAGTTGTCCCAGAGGTTTCTTACATTATCTTCAACTTTCTGGATTCTCTTGCTTTCTTGCTTCTGCAGAGGAGTGTCTTCTGGCTCTTTATGTTCCAACTCTTTGACTTGATTCTTGCGATCTTCCATTCTGTTTTTAGGACTCTGTATAATATTTTTTATTTCAGACAATGTATTCTTTATTTCCTGTTGATCCCTTATTATTTCTTGTTGATTCCTTATTATTTCTAGTTGATCCCTTATTATTTCTAGTTGATCCCTTTTCATATCCTCATAGGTCTCATTTATTTTATCAGCCTTTTCTAGGAGATTCTTAAACAACCTTATAAGTGTGGTTTTGAACTCTATATCCAGTCACTTTTTGTCCTCCATTTCTTTCGTTTGTGATCTATTTCCTTGTCTTGGCATTTTCGCAACTTCCCTGAGTTGGTAGCCTTAAAAGTGTCTGTGTTTTGCCTGGATGGGGCACAGTTTCAGGGTGGAGACTACAGCTTTGGTTTCTGTCAGCCACGCCTTATGCAGCTCGTGAGTCTCGGTATTCCTCAGGGTCCTTCAGCACTCGTTGCAAGCACCTCTGAGAGAAAGGTGCCCTCAAGTTTCACCTGCTACCAAACAGTCTAGGCCACATGTGTCAAACACAAGGCCCGCGGGCCAAATCCGTCCCGCCAGGCCTTGCAATGTGGCCTGCACCGCGCTGTCATCACTGCACTCCGCTGCGTTTCCATCACAATGACAGTTTATGACTGTTCAGTAAACCATTCGGCCCGCGATTTAGGCTGGATTTTAGATTTTGGCCCCTTCTCTGATTGAGTTTGACACCCCTAGTCTAGGCTCTCCCCCAATAAGCCTGGAACTGGGTTCAGTTCAGTTGGAAGTGGGATTGGAAGTGGGGTTCAGAGCAGTCTGGAGCTTTTGTCTCCTTCCCGCCAGGGAATCCCACGGCACAGCCAACCGTCCCTTCTCTGCGTGCAATGGGCGTACCTCCGGGGGCTCTGCCTTTCACCGTTCCCCCTGGTTTCTGCCTTACAGCCCAGTCTCCCTCTGTTTGAGCCTGGGTCCCTGAGGTCTGGCCTAGAACTGGGGTTCAGAGCAATCGGAACTGGGGCTCAGCACAGTCTGGAGCTTTTGTCTCCTTCCCGCTAGGGCAATCTAGCAGCAGAGTCAACAGTCCATCCTCTGTGCGCAATGTGCACTCCTCCGGGGGCTTTGTCTTTCACCACTCCCCTGGGATTCCGCCTCACAGCCCAGGCTCCCTCTGTTTGAGCATGGGTCCCCAGGGTCTGGCCTAGAACTGGGGTTCAGCACTGTCAGGTCTGGGGTTGAGCACAATCCAGAGCTTTTATCTCCTTTCCGCTAGGGAACGCCAGCCAGGCGCTCAGCCTCCCCTCCTCTCCGGCTCCGTCCTCTCCGCGCGCTGCGTGTCTCCCTTAGGCTTTTACAGCTCCTCTGATTTTCCTTCTGGTTTTCTCTTTCCTTATCGTTGTAGAATTTCCAGTCAGTCGACTTTCCTGTAGTTCTGGGTAATGTCCATTTTATATTTTAGTTGTATTTTATTGAAATTGTTGTGTGTGGCTGCGATTAGGTGTTTACCTGTGCAGCCATCTTGGATCTCCCGGGCAAAACATCTTAAAAAACAAAAGTAGAATACTCACACTTTCCCATTTCAAAATTTCCTGTAAAATTATAGTGATTAAACAAGTGTGTTACTGGCATGGGGATAGGCATAGACCAATGGAATAGAATAAGGAGCTCAGAAATAAATCCTCGTGTATATAGTCAATTGACTTTTTTGAAAATTTAGACACAAATGAATGCTTATTCATTTTTTTAACTGTATTTTTGTTGTCAACACTAAATAGAGGTTCCCATTCCTCAGTCTTTGATTTTTTTTAACAAGGATTCCAGGACCATTCAATGGGTAAAGGACAGTTCTTTCCACAAATGAAGATGATGAGGAAACTGGATATATACATACAAAAAAATAAAGATGGAACTTTACATAACACAATATAAAAAATTAACTCTCCTCTCCAGGGAGCTTTTGGTGAGTTCTAGGACCTGGTAGATATCCAGTGCTTCGCCCAAGGCAATCCCCTATCTCCTTTCCATGCTGGGTGAGGTTGGAGGGGGTTTTATAGTCCATGATCACTTCCTTCACGAGACACTGGTCAATGTCGATGGCACTGAAAAAGGTGACTGACTGGGGCAGGTCGTGGAGACCCAGTCTGTAGGCAAATATGCACCTGGTCAGCAGGCCAGCCGGCCCACAGCCTGTCCAGGCAGCACTGCTCTGGCGAAGCCCATCTGGTGCTCGAGCGCTCACCCTCAAGCATTCAGCTGTGCTTTCCCACTAGCAGGCCCTGTCCGGAAGGACCTCCTGTCACAAAGGTGCAGCTGACTTCAAAGGGTTCAGAACCAAGAGGCCGAGGTCACTGCAGGCTGTTGGACAAGGGGATAGTGTTGCTTGTGGGTAAACAGAAAGAAGAAGCCCCAAAGTGCACATTAACTCAGGCATTTCGGGTTTTTTCTCCTTTTCTTCTTGGCTGGTGCTTTGTTCTGTGCCCTGTGCTCTGATCGGTGTCCTAGAAGAAGTAACACTTCGGGTGACCACCCTGCTCAGAGACCCAGAAATAAACACATCTTTTCTCTACTCAAAAAAAAAAAAAAAATTAGCTCTACTTATCAACAAAACAGAAAATAAGTGCTGTCAAGGATGTGGAGAAACTGAAATCCCTGGTACTGATGTAGGAAACATAAAATGGTGCAGCCACAGTGGAAAACAGTGTGATGAATCCTCAAATAATTAAAAATTGAATTAGCATATGATCCAGTAACTCCACTGCTGGTATATAACCAAAAGGGTTCAAAGCAGGGACTCATCTGTCATTTATACACTTATATTCACCGGGGTATTACTGACAATGGCCAAAAGGTAAAAGCAACCCAGTGCCCATCAGTAGCTGAATGGATAAACAAAATGTGACATATACATACAACAGAATATTGTTCAGCCTTAAAAAGGAAGCAAATTCAGACATGATATAACATAGCTTAACCTTGAGGACATTTGGCTTTAAGAAAAATCAGCCAGTCACAGAGAATAATGCATGTTTCCATTTATATGAGGTACCTAGAGTATCTTTGGGAACAAAAATTAATATAAGACACTGTCTTATTTTCAGGGAAATAGGGTATCTCTTTTTTCAGTGTCCTGTAGTTTTCCATGTATAGGTCTTTTATCTCCTTAGTTTATTCCTAGGTATCTTAATTTTTTTGGTGTGATGGTAAATTGGATTGCTTTTTTAGTCTTTCTGTAAGTTCACTATTGGTGTATAGAAATGCCAGGTTTCTTGGTGCTAATATCCTGCTACATTGCCACATTCATTTATTAAGTCTATTAGTTTTTTGATGGAGTCTTTCAGGTTTTTTATGTATAATATCATGTCATCTGCAAATAAGGTAGTGTTATTTCTTATTTTCCAATTTGGATGCCTTTTATTTCTTCTAGTCTAATTGCAATGGCTAATACTTCTAGTTCTATGTCAAACGGGGTAGTGAGAGTGGGCATCCCTGTCTTGTTCCTGTTCTTAGGGGAAATATTTTTAGTTTTTGCCCATGAGTATGATGTTAGCTGTGGGTTTATCATATATAGTTTTTATTATGTTGAGGTATGATTCTTCTCTTTCCACCTTGTTGAGAGTGGAACCCCTTTGGGGAAGTTGGATAGCCGATTTCGGTCTGATCCCCGAAGGCCAGGCTGATGGACCCCACCAGTGCACAAATCCATGCACTGGGCCTCTAGTATCCTATATAATAAAAGGCTAATATGCAAATTCTTCAACTGGGAGTTCAACCACTTACTATGACATGTGCTGACCAACAGGGGCAGAATGGAACATGGTGGGCTACAGCTGCTGGGACCATAGGGGACAGTCAGGTTCCTCATGGGTTTGTACAGGTGCCTGCCTATGAGGCTGACCAGGAGAGGACATGCTGCCCACCCGGTTTCAGCATGGTGCTGCTGGGCAGCCCAGAGGCCCATAGGCCTCGGCTTGTGGCATCCAGCAATGCTCACCATATCTCTGCGTGGGGACTCAGGCAGGGGTGGAGGGTGAGTGGGGCCCGGGACCCAGGGGCTACTCAGGGCCCAGAGGTCAGCTGGGACCTGCCCTTCCATGCCAGATGTTTGTGCTTCAATCACTGGCCAGGCCTAGGGACTGCACCTATGCACGAATTTCATGCACCAGACCTTTAGGAAGCCAGAAGCCCAAGGAAAGCTAAAGTACCTCTAAAGAACAGATTGGATGAATATGTCAGTAAAAGGCAGGCTATGTTAAGTATAAAGCTGTGGTGATTATGTTAGTGTGGTATAAATACTGGAAAGCTAAGAACTAATTCATTCATAGATGGCAACTTAATCTATGTCAGCATTATAGATGATTAGGGAGGATGGGCTTTTCAATGAACAGTGCTGTGATAACTGATATTCAGATTAGAAAAAAAGGAATGGAATTAACTTCTGTCTCCCAAAGTATTAAAAATTAGATACACCATTAAAAATAACTTTAAATCACTTATATCAATGATAATGTAATGTCATTATATAATTTATTGACAAATGGAGAAGGCAAAATATCCAGAGGAAAGAAAATGAGTAGCTATTTGATTTCTCTAAGGGAGTTGGTTTCAAGGTAAAGATCATCCTATTAAGGAAACTGGAAGTAAAGACAATGCCTCATGCAGGTGAGTTATATAGGTGGGGAACTCAAGAGGAGAAAAACAGAACCATAGCAAGTCAGACCCATGAAAACAGTAAAAATCAAGGGGAAATGTTAAGCATGTTGGGGGCCTCAAGTATTTGAACGGTGACCAATTTGGGTTCAGATAGTGACACTACTTTCTATGCAGCTCGGCTTCAGGTATTCATAGGGAAGGTCTAGCTGCTTATTCCGGGCCACTATCTCCCTTTCCAGGTGGTCCAGATCTGCTTGAAATTGTCTTAAAACAGCCTTGGGCTCAGGACCTGAGAAATATTCTTCTGTGTGATGCCCCAGGGGTACCTGAAGCAGAAAAGAAAGGACCAATCATCTTCTAGTTCTAAGACAAAGGAACCCAAACTCCAGTTCCTCACCCTTAAGTCTCCTTGTCAGCCATCAGTCTCCTCAGAACTCCAGAGGTCCCTTCTCACCATATCTAACGAAGACCGGCTAACGAGCCA
Source organism: Pipistrellus kuhlii (assembly GCF_014108245.1). Lineage (NCBI taxonomy): Eukaryota > Metazoa > Chordata > Mammalia > Chiroptera > Vespertilionidae > Pipistrellus > Pipistrellus kuhlii. Next base: position 9,374,104 of record NW_023425522.1, on the reverse strand, counting down.
TGTGGCTAACATTTGAAGACTGGTCTGCCAGACATTAGGTAGTGAGCCCATCACTGTGTCCATTGTGATATCTTCCTTGGTGGTGGGTGGAGGCATCCGCATTGAGCTTGGGGCATTAGGGACCCAGGCATACCAGTCGAACTGGAAGAAGAAGAATCTGGAGTCACTCAGAAACTCTGATTCAGGAACTTAGACCCCAGCTCTGTTCCTCAAGTATCCCCAAGCTTTCTCTCAGAGACCCATACCTGGCCTGTGTTGACTGCTGCATGCTGGGCAGAGCATGTGAAGATGCACATGGTAAGGAAATGGCAGAGCTGAGCCCGAGACTGGAAGGACACAGGGAAACCTAGAGAAAAGAACAAAGCATAGACACTGCAGTTACAAAGGAGATAAGGAAATAAACGCTGATAGTGTGTCATGTCTGTGTGTGTGTGTGTGTGTGTGTGTGTGTGTGTGTGTGTATATATATATATATATATATATATATATATATATATATATATATGTCATGAACTACTATGTACCAGACACTATACAGGCACTGGGAATATGTTGGTGGACAAAACAGACTGTAGTGGTGAAGAATGATAATAAACAGAACAACTAAGTAAAATTATACACAGTGTGTGAGATAGTGATAAGAATATAAGTAAGGCAGGGAAGGAGATATGTGATTTAAAGGGGGATAGCTAATAATTTAGTCAAGAGACCAGTCCTTGCTTTGCTGCTGACTAACTCATTACCTTGGACTACCTACTTAGCTTCTCTGAGCTTCTGTTTATTTTACTATGAAAATAGAGATGATAATACTTACCTTATAAAGGAACCATTCATACAAAACCCCTCAGTCCATTGTAGGTATGTTTGTTTATAAGGTAGAGAGTGGGCAGGGTCGAGAGGCTGGTTGGTCAACTATCAAGTGTTCAAAAAGTGGTTAAAAGCAACAGGAAAGAGGTAGACACCCAAAATAAAATGGTACAGGAGAGTGACAGGCTCCACACAAAGGAGGATATCCATGTGGCTACTAAACCTAGGACAAGTTCCTCGGTTCTACCAGTCACTGTGAGAATACAACTTAAACTCATAATGTGAAAACATAACATTCACAATATGACCAAAGCATTTTTTCAAATATTTGAGAAGATACTGACTATACCTCATACTCTGTGGAAGATGAATAAATGTATACAAGCACACTGGAAAACTGTCAGAAACCACTAAAGCAGAACATACACATATCCTATGACCATCAATTTCACTTCTATATACAACCCAACAGAACTGTACACACAACATTATTCACAGCAGAAATGACATTAATAGCCTCGAAATGGAAGCAAACCAAATGCTCATCAATGGGAGAAAGGAAAAAACTAAAGTCCACCATATTTACAAAATAGAATACTATATAATGAGAACAATGAACTACATGCTACATTTCACGGCAGCATGGGTAAATTTCAAACAATTTGGAGACATTAGTGCATGTTTTTGTGTGAAGTTCAAACAGGTAAAACTAACCTGTGCAGTATGAAGTGGTTACCTTTGGATAGGTAAGGACTAGAATAGCACAAGGGGCTTTCTGGGGAGCTAGTAATTTTTTTTTTTTTGTAATTTGTGCTAATTACACAGGTATTTCACCTTACTAAAAGTTCAAGTTGTAGCCTATGATTTATAACATTAACTTTTTTTTAGTGTATATTATTTTAATAAAATTTCCAACCTCCCCCAACGCGGTTAAGAATACGAGGTTGCTCTCCTAATTTCTGGAAAGCAGTTCCAGGTATCTGGGCTATGATGCAGAAAAAAAGCAGTCATGGATTCATTTTGGAACTGGAACACCATCAAATCCACTCAATTTACAGTTGAGATGCTGCTCAGGGTGTTGAAGGACCTGCTCACATATTACACTTGCTGACCGTATTTGGGAGGTAATTTTTTGGAGTGGGGCATAGGATCACAATAATTTTATATTGATTGTTTTACATGTTTCAACCTTGTCACATTCATTATTTCAATTGGGACAAGAAATACATTCATTTCAGTGAAAGGATATTAAAAGCCAATGAGATTAAATAGCTTTCTCAAGCAGAGGTCAGGGAAGAGAAAATCTTTTTTTTTAAATATATATTATTGATTTTGTACAGAGAGGAACAGAGAGAGAGAGAGAGAGAGAGAGAGAGAGAGAGAGAGAGAGAGAGAGAGAGAGAGAGAGGATATGCCTGCAACCAAGGTATACATGCCCTTGACCAGAATCGAACCTGGGACCCTTCAGTCTGCAAGCCGACACTCTATCCATTTAGCCAAACCAGTATTGGTGGAAGAGAAAATCTTAATACACTGTCTTTAATGAGGGTGATGAGCGAAGGATAGCACAAAGAAACCATGAAAATTGCTGGAGACACAGTGTGGGTGCAAGAGGTTAAAGCACACATTCCAATAAGTTTTACAAGTGCTATGATGTGGGTATTTCATGGGAAGAAGCACAAAAGAGAGAATGAGAAGGGTGTTTTGGATCAGGTAGAGCCTGATGGCCAGAAATGAGACATACTACAGAGGTTTTGGTCGTGAAGGATTTTGGAGGTGTTCTTGGATGAATGGGGAAGGTACAGTCCCAGATGCTTTGAGATAGGACTCCAATCCATGGTAGGCATGTGGTTTATGATGTGTGCATCCTGTGGGCCTGGTTATAAGTAACAGATCTTAGCTGTTGGGGACAGTTATTGCACATAGGGAGTGTAAAGCATTCAAGGTATTGGTGTGAAGACTGAAGGGGAAAGGAGCTAAAGGATGATTCAAAACAGTCCCTTCTGGCCTATGTGTACGAGAGAGAGAAATATGAACATAGGAAGAGCTCAATAAAGACTATTTCTTGGCCTTTTATCAATATAAAATGGGGTAGGGGAACTACAGGTGGTTAGTTCACTGGTGAGGAGTACACTTTTTTTTTCTTTTTTTTTTTTTTTCTTTTTTTTTTTTTAAAGAAACTTCAGTCCCAAGGATCATGACACTGAGTTTGGGTTTAAGTCAAATATATACAGTACTGAGACTACATCTAGAAATGGCCCTGCAGTTGGCAGGCATGTAGGATGTCTGGATCCTGTGTGAGTGCTGGACAATATTAAGAAGGAGGAAAAGTGAGGGAAAGCAAGGATAGGATTTCATGGACTTCCCATTTCTATCCTTAATAAAGAAAACAAACAATAATAAGAAGAGCCTGGCAGGGCCTGGGCAGATCCCTTACTGACTATGGTTCTGGCCTATTAGTCCTTTTGGCAGATTAGGGGCCTCTATGAAAAGGAGGGGGAGGCCAATTCTTGGGTTTCTAGAATTGTCCTGAGACTTAGGAAGTGGGAATGGGAATAAGATGCTCCATGTGTGGGGAAACAGGGGCTGATGAGGGGTTGGGGTCATAGTCCCAGAAGGGCAAGGCTGAAAAGGGCCTCTGGTCACAGGGTCTAGGAGCTCCCTTCTCTGGGGAGGGATCTTACCTCGGTCCTGGGCCTGGCACAGCCCCACCTCAGTGATCTCCTGACACCAGGCCTGCAGTTCAGGGTCCCCTCTCACAATGTCATCCCCGTGGTAGAAGAGGTGGACAATCCCCTCCACGTACCTGCCCAGAGGAGAAGGGAGCTGAGCTCCTTGAGAGTAGAAAGCTCTAGTCTCTGGCTACTACTCCTTTTCTGTGTTATCTATCCAGCTGATTCTTGCTGTACCTGAGGACAGATCTGATAAGACTTTCCTTTTGGGGCACCCTGAAGGTCTTTCTACACGCTAGTTTAGAAAGGAAATGTGGGACGTTAATTTTAAGAATTCTGCCTGGCCAATGTGTCTCAGTGGTTGAGTGTGGACCTATGAACCAGGAGGTCACAGTTCAATTCCCAGTTTGGGCACGTGTCTGGGTTGCTGGCTAGATCCTTAACAGGTGGCAGCTAATCAATTGATGATTATTGATGATTCTATAATTTTCTCCTTCTCCCTCTCTAAAATCAATATACATAAATATATAATAGCATTGCAGACACATGGTTCATAGTCACTCTTCATAACAAAATGGTCTACCCTCTTTAACTTTAGTATAGATGTCTGATTCCACCAGATACCACAGTTTCACTCAACCACACAAATCTACTTACTTACACTGTTTATTTCAACCTTCCCATCCTCAGACCTTACCCACCATCTCTTCACTGTTCCTAATCTCTTCTCAATTGGCTCCTTTGCTTCTCCTTTCTGGACTTTCTTCTTTCATATTCCTTTGGCCTCATGGTGACCTCAGGTTAAAGCCCCATTCTCACTGTTCCCAATGTCCTTTTATTTCTCCAACTCTCACCCACCGGGCAATAATCTCCCAGAGCCGTAAAGCATCATGGGCATAGAGGGCACTTGGGATTCCCAGCAGGCCCCGGTCAGCCAGATCGTCAGGAGGACAGAGGGAGCGGTAGGTCAGCTTAGCCATGGCCCGACGGAGCACCTGCACATGGGGCCCTCCACCTGTGCTCCATCCCTGTGACAACAGAAATGAGAGGACTTGAGGGGACAAACAGAACCAGAAAACATGGCATAGTATGTAAAGTGGTCAGATGTGGCCTTTTCAGATTCAATGACATTGGTTTAAAGGGACAAGGCTCCTGGGTTAAAGGGTCAGGACAGTCACACAGCGGGGCCTGGAATGTTGAAAGTGACAGGAGGTCATGCAGACTTGGGTGATTGGGTGGCCCCACAATCCTCCTCCTTACCTTGTCAAATAAGCCTCCTTCTGAGATGAGTTCATTCCGTGCCCGGGTGTTGATGTCCAGGGTGTAGCGGGTGTGTGGGATCAGGAGCTGGATGGAGAAGGGTGGAGGGGTGGTTTATGGACAACAAGCGTGGATCCTTCCTTATTAGTATGGGGCACTCAGCATGTGGCTTCCTCTCCCTCTTCTCTTGATGCTTTCCTACCTGCTGGTGCCTTTGCCAGGTAGTCTCCTCCCTTTCTGATCTCTTAGTCTCATATTCTCCCATTGCTCTGTGAGTTGAGCTTTGGAGTCTGATTGACCTGGACTTTAATATACACTTCACCACTTACTTTGATATCTGACCATGACAATAAACCCTCTAAACACCCATCTCTTTATTTCTTTACAGGGGATGACAATAGGGTCGCATCACAGGTGCTGTGGTGATGCCTATGTGTATAACATATGAGAGTGTTCAGTACACTGCCTAGCACACAGATGTCCTTGAATAGTATCTGTTATCATTATTATTAGTCCCACCCTGTGTCTTTTGAGAATCAATCCTTTATCTTTGGATTTTTCAAAATAATTTTTCTATCTTATACATCTTTATAGTTTATTTATTTATTTTTTTAAGTGTGAGACAGCCTTGCATCATTAGATGACATAATTTTTAAAATATATTTTATTGATATTTTTACAGAGAGGAAGAGAGAGGGATAGAGAGTTAGAAACATCGATGAGAGAGAATCATCGATCAGCTGCCTCTTGCACACCCTCCACTGGGGATGTGCCTACAACCAAGGTAGATGCCCTTGACAGGAATCAAACCTGGGACCTTTCAGTCCACAGGCCAACGCTCTTTCCAAACTGTTTTCCAAACTGAGCCAAACCGTTTTCGGCCACATCCTTACAGTTTAAACTAGCCTTTCTATTAATTTTCAAGGTTGCTCCTCCAACCTTTAGTTATTTTACTCTTGCATTTTCAAAATTTCAGGGTTGGGTTGGGCAGGGTATTTTCAGTCAGAATTAAAGGAACCTTATTGATCTACCATCTTTAACAGCAGAGGGGCTATTGTCAAATCTCCAATTAGGCACTGTTAGTTAGGGCCCTCTCTTTTGCTTTTCCTTTGCCTTGAAAAAAGGCCATCTGATCCTCATGTGCATTTCCTTTTGTCTTAGACATTTTTTTCTTCATCCAGTGATGGGGGATTCATGCAATATTGTTATTTATGTGAGCTGGTGATGCTGCAGAGAGGGAAGGACCCAGTTGATACCATTGGTACCAGCATAGCAAAGCAACTCACATTGGTCTAATACCCTTGAAAGACCATTAAAGATGCTGCATGTCATAGGAAACACCAAGTCTACATGAGAAGGGAAGAAACCAGAAGACAAAGAACTAATCATAATAGCAAGAACTATTATTTTTTGTCACAATTAGCCTATGTAATGCTGTTAATCACCTCCATGATGATGCATCTATTATTCCCATTTAGAGATGAGGACCCTGAACGCACATCTGGTAAGAACTGAGGCCAGGATTCAGGATGCAAACACCAGCAGTCTGAATGCACAGCCTGCACAGGTAACCTTTATGAAGGGGGAAGGCCTAGCCCTCCTGGTGGCCTGATAACAACTCAGGTATTTGCTGTGGGATGAAATTGTTATGGAGAGGGGAGACAGCTATAGAGGGAGCTGTGGAAGGTGGGGGGGGGAGGTTTGAAATGTAAAAGTTGGTTCAATCATCAAGATAGAGAGCAAATGGTGATGAAAAAGCATCATAAAGTCAATTAACTCCAACATCAAGGAATTCTGTTAAGGGCTATTTTGTCTATGTTATCCCCGGCGCCAAAGGGGTCCTTGCTACCAATGGACAGGTTTGGAGATGAAGGTTGGGACTCCTGGAAGAAACACAATTCAGATGTTCTACCCAGCATGCACGCACATATCTTGCCACCACTTCCAACTCCATGTACCTAAAACCAAACATATTATCTTTGACTTCAAAATGGGCTTCTGCTGACTGTATTGTTTCTAACACTTGTTCTGGTTCATAAGCTTGTACCTTCTTTGCTCCTGCTGCTAGTGTCATCAAGATTTCAAAAATGTTTTGTAGGCTAGCAAAAGGCTATTTTTGCTGCCTTCTAGTTAGCAATAGATACTAGGCTCACTACTGTGTATAATTATAGTATTTCTGGATCAGTACAACTATCTACAGGGTAGTCTAGTGGTTGCAGCAGCCCATACTCCTGAGCTTTCTCTCCAATCTTTCCCTCAGGAATGCTGCAACTACTATTTCCTCTCATCACAAAGTCTTTGCCTTTTCCTTTCCATTACTCTAACGACCATGTCATGCACCTGTCATTGGGCAGGTTAAATAACCTCTTGGGCTGGTCTTTTATTCCTTTGAGTTTCTACTTAATGAATCCTAAACTGTGGTGTTGATTGCTTTCTGTCTTGATTTCAACTTTATATCCAGATTCTGTTCCATGGTTGCTCTTATTTAAAAAAAAAATTTTTTTTAATTCTTTATAGTTTAAAGTATCACATAAGTCTCCTTTCCCTCACCCTGCATTGATCTCTCCCCAGCTGATTGGTAATTTTTCATGTGTATCATTTGGCTTGCAAGTTAAATGCTAGCTCTGTGAAGCAGAGCAATACTTTTTATTTATGTAATTACATTTCTGCTCTACAGCAGACTCTGCTGGAGAATATCAGAACTGCCTTACAGTAAGTGCTGAATATTTGCTAAGTAATTTGACTTAATAGATGGTATCTCTCTTGTATTATTTCTTCAAACTGCATAAGAACCTATGAATATCTCAAAATAAAATAATTTAAACTTTAGAAATACAGCGACAAGTTGCAAAGTCCTGACACGATAATTGCCTCTTGTCTGTTTACAAATCACAAATATTTTTTTTATTACATCAACGCAGATACTCATTCAATTAGAAGAAACTTGGTTAACTTCTTCCCAAACAGGTGGCTTATGCTTTTTAAATTCTAGAGAACTGTTGTGTTGTTTCTTTCCTCTGGGATGTGAGGGAGATGGGAAAGGAGGGTAGAGGATGTACCTTGAAGACAGGGTGCAGTCCTGGGAGGCACCTCATGGTGGCCACAGCGATGACCTCACCCAGCAGATGAGTGCTCAGCAAGTGATACTGGAGCTCATGCAGTTGGGAATCTGAACTTCGGACCCACATCTTTGCCAGGAGCCAGGCAAGGGGAGGATCTGAGGGCAGGAACAGTGGTGGGGTGGGGCAGCTGGGGCTGGGAGGCTGGATCTGAAACCAAGAGGAGCTAAGCATTCATTGGCTTCTTCCTATGTTACAAGCTATGCTTATTATTCTGGGGGAAACACTGGTGACTGATTGTTGTCTCCCAGGGATTATAATATAGTTGGAGGAATGAAGGCCCTTCTACTCAACCTCTCAAGTGCTGTGGGGAAGTGTCAGTGCCATGATGCTCAGGTTCAAAGCAGGAGGAACTGGAAAGAAGTGTCTAGTGTGACTGAGGGAAATTTGATGAGGGTGTGAGTTAGGATGGTAGAATGGGAAGGAAAAGGTGGACATGTGAGATAAATAACAGTTCCTATGAACTGATTGATGAGAAGAGTTAAGTGTGAAAACACATTACAACCAAGGGAGAAAATATGTCTAAGAAAAAAGGGATATTCCACAGAATCATTGGTCGAAAAAGATAGTCTTATGTTGAGAACTAACAGCATTCTGACTCTTAAAAAAGTAATTCCAGGTGAGTAGTGAGTAGGCTGTAAGGTAGAAAGGAGATATTGGATACAAGAATAGATGTCACTGAATGATGCAGGGGTGGTTGACAGAGCCTGCTGTCTTTGTCTGTTGGCAGAGGTTGGGGATGAACACAGAGCAGCGTTGAGCAGAGATTTCTGAGGACACCTCACCTGGATGACCATGGGCAGCAGCTTCCCACTGGGATCCATCTTCAGCATGACAAGGGGGACAGCCAGGTACTGCTTCTCTCCCTGGATCACGTTGGCTGGAATCCCATCCAGTAGGATGAAGTCAGCCTCAAACAGGGAACCATTCTAAGGAAAGAGGAATGAATCCAGGGTTAGAGTTGAAAGCATACATCCACAGGTCCAAGGCAAAGGGGAAGAAATGTAAAGACATTCACTCTCTTGTCATTATCCCCTATTAGTACCTGAGTCCCAGTGGCAGAAGTGAAGGAAGCACCAGAGCATCAAGTTCAAGTTCTCTTATTTTATAGGGAGGGCTAAGACCCCCTTGAAAGGAGGCTTCCTTACAGACATGCAGCTTGTCTGTGTCAGAGGCAGTTTTAGGACTAAGTATGCCCATTGCTTCTGTCCCACAGGTATGCCCAGCTCTCCCCTTGTCAGACTGCCCAAGCTCCTTTCTCCACCGTCTCCTAATGGTCAGCTTTATTGGCAGAATCCAGCTTCGATGCTTTCCCTACATTTTCACCTCTAGGTTTTCCCAGCAGAGGACTCTATACTCAGGGACAGTGGGTTACCAAGCCTCCCATTCCAGATTCAACTTTGGTTCTTTCCCTTCACCACCTCACAGACAGGGAGAAGACAATCGTGGGCTGGAGGCTGTACCTGGAGTTCTTTCTCCAGCTGGGCCTGAAGCTCCTCCATCCCTGAGGGCAGCACCAGCCGGGAGGGCAGAGAGGTGGAGCGTCTCAGCAGCATGGGGTTGGTGCCATTGAGGAACTGGTAGCCAAAAAGCTCATCTTCCTGCCAGCGCTGGTGAACCTTCTCTGTGGGGTTAGAAGGAAAATAGTCACCATCACATGATGTTCCTCTCCTTCAGACTCTCCTAATCGAGGATTTAGTCACATGACTCCTCCATATTCAGCCCACATGTTTTCATTCATGAGGCCTTTGTGAGATCCCCAGCTCTCAAATTATTTTTTGACAAGAAGTTTGGAGACTATGCAATGTGACACATACCTCATCAATAGGGTCATCAAGGGGTTATGGGGACCTGGACAAACAACTGACCAGCCAGGGCAGTCTTTTGTCCCCAGAAGATCTGGTCAAAATCTTCCAGGCGTTTCCAGGGGCTTGGGAGGGTGTAAACATATTTGAGGACCATCTCCATAATCCTAGAGCAGACATCAAGAATGAAACCATCAATCTACCAAATCCTGTTTCTGGATCCACCAGCCCCACTCCACTCTGACCATTTCCTCACCCTTCATTCACTGTCCATTCATAGTGAAGCCTCTTCTGCTCATGGAACCTCATATTTGAAGGCAGATCATCTATAGTGTCTGCAGCAATTGTCATGGGTAACCCTTCCTTCCAGGTGGCCCAGCTAAGATATGGGGACATAGGTTAATGGAGGGGGTAGAAGTCATTGATGGAGCAAGTTGTCAGGGAAGGGGGTACAGCTGGGAGGCTTCTAATAGGGTGGTTACCAGTAGATTTTCTGTCTTTCCTCCAGTTCCTTTTCTCGATGCTTCTGGAAGACATCCAAGGTATTGTTTCCTGCCAGGCGGGCTGAGGAGACAACAAAACATTTCTCCTCCATGCTTTCTCCAATCTCATGATATGCCCTGACTCCTTCCAATGTTCTATTTATTTTTATTTTTAAATTGTTGACAGTATTATAGATATCCCTCAATTATTCCCTCCATTCTATCCCCCTCTCTGCCCCCACCCCACTTGAGGCCTTCACCACACTATTGGCTGTATCCATAGTTATGCATGTATGTATATAAGTTCTTTTGTTCTAATCATTTCCCATCTCCCTTCACTCGACACCCCACCTCTGAGTATGTCAGTCTGCTCCATGCTTCTATATCTCTGGATTGATTTTGTTCATCAGTTTATTGTGTTCATTAGATTCCACTTATAAGTGAGATCATGTGATACTTGTTTTTCTCCAACTGAGTTATTTCACTCAGAATAATATTCTTTAGGTCTATCCATGCTGTTGTTTGGGTAAGAAATCCTTCTTGTTTATAGCTGCAAACTATTCCATTGTGTAAATATACCACAGCTTCTTTATCCTCTCATCTAATGATGGACACTTGATCTGTTTCCAGATCTTAGGCATTATAAATAATGTTGTAATGAACATAGGGGTGCATATATTCTTTCTGATTGGTGTGTAGGGCTTCTTAGGATATATTTCTGGAAGTGGGATCATAGTCTCCTATTTCTTAACTGTATGGCATCATATTCTTTTGATTTTTTTTTTCTCTCTGGCTCTGCTTAGTTCCCTAGTCATTCATCTTTTCTCACTCCCTTTTCTTAATTTCACCAATCTTCAATCTCATATTTTTCCTGAGAGGAAAATCCCATTTTTTGGTCACCCTATTGTAAACCTTAACTAAAATTTTCCTATTTACTGCTTTTCTTCATCACAGGGGCTATAAATTTCTTAATTAGCTGAAAAGTCCATACTTATCTGACATTACTCCATATTCCTTTGTTAATTTCTCCTGTCCTGGTCCTTCCCTGTCCACACCTTAAGCTGTTCTCCAAAATGACATATTTCAAATTAGGCACACTTACATCCTCTGACGTCAACCTACTTTCACTGTCACCTGTTCTATGTGTGCCAAACCCAGTAGTGGATCCACATTGCTATTTTATCTGACTTCATCTCACCTGTCCTAGACTGCACATAGTTTATAGTTGGTCACCTGGCTTAATCTTGCCCTCATCTGTACATATACTTACTCGTGCCTCAAAGATATTTTGTTTAAGCTTCCATTCTTACTTGTCATTTTCCTAAATTGTCTCTCGTACTTATTTCTTAAGGTAGCAGATTCTCTCTTTGCTGTCCTCATTCATCCCCACCCTAATCAGAGTGCTTCCTGCTCTCACAGTTTTCTTTCATGAAAACATGGAACTCAACTCTTCACAAACCAGCTCTCCACATCATATCATTTATTTGCTCCCCTTCCCTGCCTCCTCTGTGGGATCATATGTCCCTGCCCTAACTTGTTCCCAGTCACATGGAGATCTCCTTTCCCCTTTACTTTGGCTCTTCTGCTTCCCAACACAGCTGCACCTCCCTCTACTCTGCTCACCTTTTGGGAGGTGGGATCTACACATCCATTATTTCCTTGTCCAGTCCCACTTCCAGCCTTTGTAACTCTACGTATAACTTTTCCCATTTCCTGTCTTGGCCACCTTTAACCTGCTGAGCATACAGTATTTCAACTCCTAGGGCCTTCTATAGTGCTACCCTATGCCTCCCCTTACCTCCAGTAATCCTTGAGTCCCACACCCACTTCCCTGAGGCGCCCCCTCACCGGTGCCCTCGGGCAGGGTCAGCAGGCCCTCGCCCTGCACCCAGCAGTAGCAGGGGAAGGCGGCCTCCTCCAAGGCTCCCGGGCCCTGCACGGTGATGCGGTCACAGAACCAGGCGTCGTCCACCAGGGTGTGGTATTTGCGCAACTTCACGAACTGCAGTGGCCCCAAGTCCTGGGGAACATCTTGCTCAAACTCCTCCACCTGTGGGGACCAGAACCTGGTAGACCTGGAACTCAGGGTGAGGCCTGAGTGTTTTTTATTGAGGACTGAGCATCATCACCTACCCTGTCCATAAACTGAGCTTTCACTGCGCCTGAGCTCTTGCAGATCCTTTCCTTTGACCATTGATCCCAGAGTGATACTGGCCTGGGATCACTTAGGGAAATAGTGGAGGGTGAGAGGACCACAATCTCAGACAGGGAGAGAGGGGTTGAGCCCAGCTGGGCTCTGGCTCTGAACCTATACCCCACCCGGATGCTGGCGTCCCTTCTCACTGGAAGTTCCAGCATGAATGCCCATCACTGGCTCCTAGCCTCTAGCGTCCTGCCCGCCCTCATGCATTGAGCCCCACCTGGCCCCGTGCTGGCCGCAGCTGCAGCTCCAGCTCCGCCTCCCCGCGCTCCCCCACCAGCCACAGCTGCACGCGGTTGAATGACCCAGAGAAAGGCCAGGCCCCCGTGGCCACGCGGATGCGGTAGAGGCCCATGGCAGCAGGTGGGCTCTCCTGGGTGGCAGAGGTTCCGTTACTGGTACCAAAGATTCCGTGGCCAGGCTTTCTCCTGCTGCCTCAGCACAAGTCCAGGGCTTAATAAAGCGGGACTCTGAGTGCCCGCCCACTGCAGGACTGGGCCCCACCCCAGACACACCAGAACCTGGGATTAGCCCAGAGGGTGGGGGAAAGCAGCTGCTCCTCTCAGCAAAGTGCTGAGAAGTGAGGCCAAGAGGAAGATAAGGCATTGAGCCTGGGTGGGGCAAGAGAGGGAGAGGGGGAGGGAGAATACACCCTGCGCCTTCATGTCCCCTTCTCTCTACTTCCGGGGTAGTTTTACAACAGATAGCATTTTCTGAAGGGGCCCTATTCTTGCTGGCAGTGCCTGATGTCCTTGGGTGATTGTACCCACTTTCTCTTCACCTACTTGCTAAAGGAGCATTGAAATTATCATTGTGGGCCATAGAAGGCCCTGCTTCTCCTTTTTAAAAAAAATTTTATTTATTTATTTATATATTTTTGTTAATCCTCTCTTGACGATATTTTCCCATTGATTTCTAGTAAGAGTGGAAGGGAGGGGGAGATACATACACAGAAAGAAACTTCTATGTAAGAGGAACACATTGATTGGTTGCCTCCCACAGGTGCCCGGACTGGGACCTGGATAGAGTCTGCAATGGAGATAGGTGCCCTTGATGGGAATTGAACCAAGGACCCTTCACTCTGAGTGCTGATGCTCTATCCTCTGAGCCAAACTGGCCAGGGTTAAATATGTTTTCTATTGATTTCAGAGAGAGGGAGGGAGAGGGAAAGAGAGATAGGAGAGAGAAAGAAACATCCGAGATGAGAGAGAATCATCCATCAGCTGTCTCCTGAATGCCCTCACTGGGGATTGAGCCTGTAGACCTGGCATGTGCCCTGATGTGAATCAAAAGGTGACTTCCTGCCCTAACTAACTGGTTTGACTCAGTGGATAGAACATTGGCCTGCGGACTGAAAGGCCCCAGGTTCGATTCTGATCAAGGGCACGTACCGTAGTTGTGGGCACATTCCCAGTAGGATGTGTGCACGAGGCAGCTGATCAATGTTTCTCTCTCATCAATGTTTCTAACTCTCTAACCCTCTCCCTTCCTCTCTGTAAAAAATCACATATATTACTCAGACCAAAATCAATAGCCACAGTTCATATTCATATCAGTTTCTTATGTCCTCCCATGTCCCATGAGTGTGATGCAGGTGGGACTAGGTGAGTGACAGCACATAGAGTAGGCTGCATTTTAGGGGAGGACCACTGAGTTTGGGGAACTCACCACCTTTGTGGTAAGCAGATCATGTTCATTCTCTGTTTACTGGAACATGACCTCATCACTCAGGGTTGAGTGATGAGGAAACAACCTTGATAAATTTCTGAAGTAATGAGATCTCAGGGCTTTGCATTTCTGACATACCCAGTAGGAAGACATAGGGCATTCAAGGTCCATGGCAGATCACCTATCCCAATAGAATGACATGCTTTATCTGCTTAACTCCTTCCAAAAGCTTCATAATGAATATAAAATAAAATGTAAGTTCCTCACCAAGGTGTGGTTGCCATAGTTAAACCTACTCTTCATTTAATGAAGAGGAAATACATAGAAAAAGGAAGTACATAAATGCAGCCAGAAGAAAGTTCTGTACCCATTAAGATGGTGAACCCATGAGTTTTGATAGAGCATGCCTTATAACTTTCTGTGAATCCAGGACTATAGCAGTGAGGCTATTATCCCAGGCTCTTTGCCCTGTGGGGGGTCTTCACTCTACACAAGTCCTGTGACCACTGAACTTCTAGCACACCTCCACCAGAAAAAGGACTCAACATGGAACCACAGTTACTTCACTCCCCCGGACCTCTAAGCTGATCTTAGCTATGTCCCTTAGACCTCATACTTGCAGACTCAGTAATAGCCTGACCCTTCAGTAAATTCCAAGTCTACATTTTTGCCAACTTCTAATCTAGACATCTTTATGCAATATTTCATTTCTTAGT
>NW_023425522.1:9224326-9349984 GCF_014108245.1 Pipistrellus kuhlii | reverse complement strand
TAGATTAAGGAGAGTCTGAAGGAGAGGAACATCAGGTTATGGTGACTATCTTCCGTCTGACCCCACAGAGAAGGTTCGCACAGCGCTGGCAGGAAGATGAGCTTTTTGGCTACCAGTTCCTCAATGGCAGCCAACCCCATGCTGCTGAGACCGCTCCACCTCTCTGCCCCTCCCGGCTGGTGCTACCCTCGGAGATGGAGGAGCTTCAGGCCCAGCTGGAGAAAGAACTCCAGGTACAGCCTCCAGCCCCCGATTTTCTTCTCCCTGTCTGTGAGGTGGTGAAGGGAAGGAACCAAAGTTGAGTCTGGAAAGAGAGGCTGTGGTAACCCACTGTCCCTGGGTATAGAGTCCTCTGCTGGGAAAACCTATAGGTGAAAATGTAGGGAAAAGCATCAAAGCTGGATTCTGCCAATAAAGCTGACCATTAGGAGATGGTGGAGAAAGGAGCTTGGGCAGCCTGACCAGGGGAGAGCGGGGCATACCTGTGGGACAGAAGCAATGGGCATACTTAACCCTAAAACTGCCTCTGACACAGACAAGCTGCATGTCTCTAGGGAAGCTTCCTTCCATGGGGTCTTAGCCCTCCCTCTAAAATAAGAGAACTTGAACTTGATGCTCTGGTACTTCCTTCACTTCTGCCACTGGGACTCAGGTACTAATAGGGGATAATGACAAGAAAGTGGATGTCTTTACATTTCTTCCCCTTTGCCTTGGACCTGTGGATGTATGCTTTCAACTCTAACCCTGGATTCATTCCTCTTTCCTTAGAATGGTTCCCTGTTTGAGGCTGACTTCATCCTGCTGGATGGAATTTTAGGCAACGTGATCCAAGGAGAGAAGCAGTACCTGGCTGTCCCCCTTGTCATGCTGAAGATGGAACCCAGTGGGAAGCTGCTGCCCATGGTCATCCAGGTGAGGTATCCTCAGAAGCCTCTGCCCAACGCTGCTCTATGTTCATCCCCAACCTCTGCCAGTGGACAAAGACAGCAGGCTGTCACCCACCCCTGCATTGTTCAGTGACATCTATCCTTATATCCAATATCTCCTTTCTACCTTACAGCCTACTCACTACTCACCTAGAATTGCCTATTTGAGAGTCAGAATGCTGATAGTTCTCACCATAAGATTATCTTTTTTGACCTATGATTCTGTGGAATATCCCTTCTTTCTTAGACATATTTTCTCCCTTGGTTGTAATGTGTTTTCACACTTACTGTTCTCATCAATCAGTTCATAGGAACTGTTATTTATCTCACGTGTCCACCTTCTCCTTCTGATTCTACCATCCTAACTCTCACCTTCATCAAGTTTCCTTCAGTCATACTAGACACCTCTTTCCAATTCCTCCTGCTTTGAACCTGAGCATCATGGCACTGACACTTCCCCACAGCACTTGAGAGGATGAGTAGAAGGGCCTTCATTCCTCCGACTATATTATAATCCCTGGGAGACAATAATCAGTCACCAGTGTTTCCCCCAGAATAATAAGCATAGCTTCTAACACAGGAAGAAGCCAATGAATGCTTAGCTTCTCTTGGTTTCAGATCCAGCCTCCCAGCCCCAGCTGCCCCACCCCACCACTGTTCCTGCCCTCAGATCCTCCCCTTGTCTGGCTCCTGGTAAAGATGTGGGTCCGAAGTTCAGATTCCCAACTGCATGAGCTCCAGTATCACTTGCTGAGCACTCATCTGCTGGGTGAGGTCATCGCTGTGGCCACCATGAGGTGCCTCCCAGGACTGCACCCTGTCTTCAAGGTACATCCTCTACCCTCCTTGTCCCATCTCCCTCACATCCCAGAGGAAGGAAACAACACAACAGTTCTCTAGAATTTAAAAAGCATAAGCCACCTGTTTGGGAAGAAGTTAACCAAGCTTCTTCTAATTGAATGAGTATCTGCGTTGATGTAATAAAAAAAATATTTGTGATTTGTAAACAGACAAGAGGCAATTATTGTGTCAGGACCTTGCACCTTGTGGCTTTATTTTTAAAGTTTAAATTATTTTATTTTGAGATAATCATATGTTCTTATGCAGTTTGAAGAAATAATACAGAGAGATGCCAAGTTACTTAGCATACATTCAGTACTTATTGTAATGCAGTTCTGATATTCTCCAGCAGAGTGTGCTGTAGAGCAGGAATGTAATTTCATAAATAAAAAGTATTGCTCTGCTTCACAGAGTTAGCATTTAACTGGCAAGACAAACGGTACACATGAAAAATAACCAATCAGCTGGGGAGAGGTCAATGGGGGGAGGGTAGGGGAAAGGAGACTTGTGTAATACTTTAAACTATAAAGAATTTAAATTTAAAAAAAAAATAAGAAGAACCATGGAACAGAATCTGGATATAAAGGTGAAATCAAGACAGAAAGCAATCAACACCACAGCTTAGGATTCATTAAGTAGAAGATCAAAGGAATAAAAGACCAGCCCAAGGACTTATTTAACCTGCCCAATGAGAGGTGCATGACATGGTCGTTAAACCAATGGAAAGAAAATGCAAAGACTTTGTGATGAGAGGAAATAGTAGTTGCATCATGCCCAGCGTTACATAGGCTAAATGTGACAAAAAATAGTAGTTCTTGCTATTTTTTTAAATATATTTTTATTGATTTTTTACAGAGAGGAAAGGAGAGAGAGAGAGAGAGCTAGAAACGTCAATGAGAGAGAAACATTGACCAGCTGCCTCTTGCACACCCCCTACCGGAGATGTGCCTGCAACCAATGTACATGCCCTTGACCGGAATAGAACCTGGGACCTTTCAGTCTGCAGACTGATGCTCTACCACTGAGCCAAACTGGTTTTGGCAGTAGTTCTTGCTTTTATGATTAGTTCTTTGTCTTCTGGTTTCTTCCCTCCTCATGTAGACTTGGGGTTTCCTTTGACACTCAGCATCTTTAATAGTCTTTCTGAGGTTTCAGACCAATGTGAATTGCTTTGTTATATTGGTTCCAATTATTTCAGTTGGGTTCTTCCCTCTCTGCAGCATCACCAGCTCACATAAATAACAATATTGCATGAATCCCCCATCACTGGATGAAGACAAAATTGTTTAAGACAAAAGGAAATACACATGAGGATCAGATCGCCTTTTTGAAGGGCAAAGGAAAGCAGGAGAGAGGGCCCTAACTAACAGTGCCTAATTGGAGGTGGGAGGAGATTTGACAATAGCCCCTCTGCTGTTAAAGAGGGTAGATCAATAAGGTTCTTTTAATTCTTACTGAAAGTCCCCTACCCAATCCAAACCCAAAATTTTATTTATTTTTTGTAAATATATTTTATTGATATTGTACAGAGAGGAAGGGAGAGAGATAGAGAGCTAGAAATGTCGATGAGAGAAAAACATTGACCAGCTGCCTCTTGCACACCCCCTACCGGGGATGTGCCCGCACCAACGTACATGCCCTTGACCGGAATCAAACCTGGGACCTTTCAGTCCGCAGACCGATGCTCTACCACTGAGCCAAACTGGTTTTGGCCAACCCCGAAATTTTAAAAATGCAAGAGTAAAATAACTAAAGTTTGGAGGAGCAACTTTGAAAATTAATAGAAAGGCTAGTTTAAACTGTAAGGATGTGTATGATAGAAAAATCTTTTTTTAAAATCCAAAGATAAAGGACTGATTCTCAAATGACACCTATACTCTAAGTGGGGATAATAATAACTACTATTTAAGGACATTTGTGTGCTAGGCAATGTACTGAACACTCTCATATGTTATACACATAAGCATCACCACAGCGCCTGCGATGCGACTCTATTGTCATCCTCTGTAAATAAAAAAAGAGATGGGTGTTTAGAGGGTTTATTATCTTGGTCAAGTATCAAATTAAGTGGTGAAGTGTATATTAAAGTCCAGGTCAGTCAGACTCCAAAGCTCAACTCACAGGGGAAGAGGAGAATATGAGACTAGAGATCAGAGAGGGAGGAGACTACCTGGCAAAGGCACCAACAGGTAGGAAAGCATCAAGAAAAGAGGGAGAGAAAGCCACATGCTGAGTGCTGCTCACTAATAAGGATCCAAGCATGTCCTCCATAAAGCACCCCTCCACCCTTCTCCATCCAGCTCCTGATCCCACACACCCGCTACACCCTGGACATCAACACCAGGGCACGGAACCAACTCGTCTCAGAAGGAGGCTTATTTGATAAGGTAAGGAGGAGGATTGTGGGGCCACCCAATCACCCAAGTCTGCATGACCTCCTGTCACTTTCAACATTCCAGGCCCCGCTGTGTGACTGTCCTGACCCTTTAACCCAGGAGCCTTGCCCCTTTAAACCAATGTCATTGAATCTGAAAAGGCCACATCTGACCACTTTACATACTATGCCATGTTTTCTGGTTCTGTTTGTCCCCTCAAGTCCTCTCATTTCTGTTGTCACAGGCATGGAGCACAGGTGGAGGGGGCCATATATAGGTGCTCCATCAGGCCATGGCTAAGCTGACCTACCGCTCCCTCTGTCCTCCTGACGATCTGGCTGACTGGGGCCTGCTGGGAATCCCAAGTGCCCTCTATGCCCATGATGCTTTTCAGCTCTGGGAGATCACTGCCCGGTGGGTGAGAGGTGGAGAAATAAAAGGACATTGGGAACAGTGAGAATGGGGCTTTAACCTGAGGTCACCATGAGGCCAAAGAAATATGAAAGAAGAAAGTCCAGAAAGGAGAAGCAAAGGAGTCTATTGAGAAGAGATGAGGAATAGAAAGTAGGATCTGAGGATGTCAAGGCTGAAATAGACAATATAAGTGAACAGAGTTGTATGGGTGAGTAAACCTAAGGGATCTGGGGGAATCAGACACCTATACTAAAGTTAAAGAGGGTAGACCATTTTGTTATGAAGAGTGACTATGAACCATGTGTTTGCAATGCTATTATATATTTATTTATATTGATTTCAGAGAGGGAGAGAGAGAAAGTTATAGAATCACCAATAATGAGAATCATTGATTAGCTGCCACCTGTTAAGGTAGGGGTGTCGAACTCAATCAGAGAAGGGGCCAAAATCTAAAATCCAGCCTAAATCGCGGGCCGAATGGTTTACTGAACAATCATAAACTGTCATTGTGATGGAAACGCAGCGGAGTGCAGTGATGACAGCGCGGTGCGGGCCACATTGCAAGGCCTGGCGGGACGGATTTGGCCCGCGGGCCTTGTGTTTGACACATGTGTGTTAAGGATCTAGCCAGCAACCCAGACATGTGCCCCAACTGGGAATTGAACTGTCACCTCCTGGTTCATAAGTCCACACTCAACCACTGAGGCACATTGGCCAGGCAGAATTCTTAAAACTAACGTCCCACATTTCCTTTCTAAACTAGCGTGTAGAAAGACCTTCAGGGTGCCCCAAAAGGAAAGTCTTATCAGATCTGTCCTCAGGTACAGTGAGAATCAGCTGGATAGACACCACAGAAAAGAAGTAGCAGCCAGAGACTAGAGCTTTCTACTCTCAAGGAGCTCAGCTCCCTTCTCCTCTGGGCAGGTACGTGGAGGGGATCATCCACCTCTTCTACCACGGGGATGACGTCGTGAGAGGGGACCCTGAGCTGCAGGCCTGGTGTCAGGAGATCACTGAGGTGGGGCTGTGCCAGGCCCAGGACCGAGGTAAGATCCCTCCCCAGAGAAGGGAGCTCCTAGACCCTCTGACTAGAGGCCCTTTTCAGTCTTGCCCCTCTGGGACCATGACCCCAACCCCTCATCAGCCATGTCCCACCACACATGGAGCATCTTATTCCCATTCCCACTTCCTAAGTCTCAGGACAATTCTAGAAACCCAAGAATTGGCCTCCCCCTCCTTTTCAAAGAGGCCCTAACCTGCCATAGGGACTAATAAGGCCAGAGCCATAGTCAGTAAGGGATCTGCCCAGGCCCTGCCAGGCTCTCTTCCAATTATTGTCTGTTTTCTTTATTAAGGATAGAAATGGGGGGCCCATGAAATCCTACCCTAGCTTTCCCTCCCTTTTTTCCTTCTTAATACTGTCCAGCACTCACACAGGATCCAGACATCCTACACGCCTGCCAAGTGCAGGGCCATTTCTAGATGTAGTCTCAGTACTGTATATATTTGACTTGAACCCAAACTCAGTGTCATGATCCTTGGGACTGAAGTTTCTTAAAAAAAAAAAAAAAAAAAAAAAAAAAAAAAAAAAAGTGTACTCCTCACCAGTGAACTAACCACCTGTAGTTCCCCTACCCCATTTTAAATTGATAACTAAGAAATAGCCTTTCTTGAGCTCTTCCTAGATTCATATTTCTCTCTCTCGTACACATAGGCCAGAAGAGTCTGTTTTGAATCATCCTTTAGCTCCTTCCCCCTTCACTCTTCACACCAATACCTTGAATGCCTTACACTCTCTCTGTGCAATAACTGTCGCCAACAGCTAAGATCTATTACTTATAACCGGGCCCAGAGGATGCACACATCATAAACCACACGCCTACCATGGATTGGAGTCCTATCTCAAAGCATCTGGGGCTGTACCTTCCCCATTCATCCAAGAACACCTCCAAAATCCTTCACGACCAAAACCTCTGTAGTATGTCTCATTTCTGGCCATCAGGCTCCACCTGATCCAAAACACCCTTCTCATTCTCTCTTTCATGCTTCTGCCCGTGAAATACCCACATCAGAGCACTTGTAAACCTTATTCGAATGTGAGCTTTAACCTCTTGCACCCACACTGTGTCTCCAGCAATTTTCATGGTTGTCTTTGTGCCATCCTTCGCTCATCACCCTCATTAAAGGCAGTGTGTTGAGATTTTCTCTTCCCAGACCTCTGCTTGAGAAAGCTATTTAATCTCATTGGCTTTTAATATCCTTTCACTGAAATGAATGTATTTCTTCTCCCAATTGAAATAATGTGACAAAGTTGAAACATGTAAAACAATCAATATAAAATTATTGTGATCCTATGCCCCACTCCGAAAAATTACCTCCCGAATACAGTCAGCAAGTGTAATATGTGAGCAGGTCCTTAAACACCCTGAGCAGCATCTCAACTGTAAATTGAGTGGATTTGATGGTGTTCCAGTTCCAAAATGAGTCCATGACTGCTTTTTTTCTGCATCATAGCCCAGATACCTGGAACTGCTTTCCAGAAATTAGGAGAGCAACCTCGTATTCTTAACCGCGTTGGGGGAGGTTGGAAATTTTATTAAAATAATATACACTAAAAAAAAGTTAATGTTATAAATCATAGGCTACAACTTGAACTTTCAGTAAAGTGACATGCCTGTATAATTAGCACAAATTTAAAAACAAACAAACAAAAAAAAACCAACACATTACTAGCTCCCCAGAAAGCCCCTTGTGCTAGTCCAGTCTTTGCCCATCCAAAGGTAACCACTTCATACTGCACAGGTTAGTTTTACCTGTTTGAACTTTACACAAAAACATGCACTCACTAATGTCTCCAAATTGTTTGAAATTTACCCATGCTGCTGTGAAATGTAGCATGTAGTTCATTGTTCTCATTATATATTATTCTATTTTGTGAATATGGTAGACTTTATTTTTTTTCCTTTCTCCCATTGATGGGCATTTGGTTTGTTTCCATTTCGAGGCTATTAATGTCATTGCTGCTGTGAACAATGTCGTGTGTACAGTTCTGTTGGGTGTGTATCTAGAAGTGAAATTGATGGTCATAGGACATGTGTATGTTCTGCTTTAGTGGTTTCTGACAGTTTTCCAGTGTGCTTGTATACATTTACTCATCTTCCACAGAGTATGAGGTATAGTCAGTATCTTCTCAAATATTTGAAAAAATGCTTTGGTCATATTGTGAATGTTATGTTTTCGCATTATGAGTTTAAGTTGTATTCTCCTAGTGACTGGTAGAATCGAGGAACCTATCTTAGGTTTAGTAGCCACATGGATATTCTCCTTTATATAGAGCCTGTCACTCTCCTGAACCATTTTATTTTGGGTGTCTACCTCTCTCCTGTTGCTTTTAACACTTTTGAACACTGGATAGCTGATCAACCAGGTTCTCGGCCCTGCCCACTCTCTACCTTATAAACAAACATACCTACAATGGACTGAGGGGCTTTGCATGAACCGTCCCTTTATAAGGTAAGTATTATTATCTCTATTTTCATAGTAAAATAAACAGAAGCTCAGAGAAGCTAAGTAGGTAGTCCAAGGTAATGAGTTAGTCAGCAGCAAAGCAAGGACTAGTCTCTTGACTAAATTATTAGCTATCACCCCTTTACATCGCATATCTCCTTTCCCTGCCTTACTTATATTCTTATCACTATCTCAGACGCTGTGTATAATTTTACTTAGTTATTCTGTTTATTATCATTCTTCACCACTACAGTCTGTTTTGTCTATCAACATATTCCCAGTGCCTTTATAGTGTCTGGTACATAGTAGTACATGACTTTTTGAATAAATGAATAAATGAATGAACACTCACTAATTCTAATATATGGACATGACAAGATATCAGCATTTACAATATTTCCTCACTCCTTTGGAAATGCAGTGTCTAAGCTTTGCTCTTTTCTCTAGGTTTCCCTGTGTCCTTCCAGTCTCGGGCTCAGCTCTGTCATTTCTTTACCATGTGCATCTTCACATGCTCTGCCCAGCATGCAGCAGTCAACATGGGCCAGGTCTGGGTCTCTGAGAGAAAGCTTGGGGATACTTGAGGAACAGAGCTGAGGTCTAAGTTCCTGAATCAGAGTTTCTGAGTGACTCCAGATTCTTCTTCTTCCAGTTCGACTGGTATGCCTGGGTCCCTAATGCCCCAAGCTCAATGCGGATGGCCCCAACCACCACCAAAAAGGATGTCACAATGGACACAGTGATGGGCTCACTACCTAATGTCTGGCAGACCAGTCTTCAAATGTTAGCCACATGGCTCGTTAGCCGGTCTTCGCTAGACATGGTGAGAAGAAACCTCTGGAATTCTGATGGGATTGATGACTAACAAGGAGACATTAGGGTGAGGGACTGGAGTTTGGGTTCCTTTGTCTTAGAACTAGAAGATAATTGGTCCTTTCTTTCTGCTTCAGGTACCACTGGGGCATCACAAAGAAGAGTATTTCTCAGGTCCTGAGCCCAAGGCTATTTTAAGGCAGTTTCAGGCTGATCTGGACAACTTGGAAAGGGAAATCGAGGCCCAGAATGAGCAGCTAGACCTTCCCTATGAATACCTGAAGCCCAGCCTTGTAGAGAGCAGTATCACTATCTGAGCCCAAATGGGCTCATATATTCATATACTTGAGGCCCCCACCATGCTTAACATTTCCCCCTGATATTTACTGTTTTCATGGGTCTGAGTTGCTATGGTTGTATTTTCTCCTCTTGAGTTCCCTACCTAAATACCTCACCTGCATGAGGCATTGTCCTTACTTCCAGTTCCCTTAAGAGAATGATCTTTAACTTGAAACCAACTCCCTTAGAGAAATCAAATAGCTACTCATGTAATGTTTTCTTTCCTCTGGATATTTTGCCTTCTCTATTTGTCAATAAATCATTATATAATGGTATTACCTTATCATTGATACAAGTGATTTAAAGGTATTTTTAATGGTGTACCTAATTTTTAATACAGTGAGAGATATAAGTTAATTCCATTCCTTTTTTCTAATCTGGATATCAGTTATCACAGCACTGTTCATTGAAAAGCCCATCCTCCCTTATCATCTATAATGTTGACATAGATTAAGTTGCCATCTATCAATATAAATAAAATAGTTCTTAGCTTTCCAGTATTTATACCACACTAACATAATCACCACAGCTTTATACTTAACATAGCCTGCCTTTTACTGACATATTCATCCAATCTGTTCTTTAGAGGTACTTTAGCTTTCCTTGGGCTTCTGGCTTCCTAGAGGCCTGGCGCATGAAATTCGTGCATAGGTGCAGTCCCTAGGCCTGGCCAGTGATCAAAGCACCAGCATCTGGCATGGAAGGGCAGGTCCCAGCTGACCTCTGGGCCCTGAGTAGCACCTGGGTCCCCAAGCCCCACTCACTCCCCACCCCCGCCTGAGTCCCCACTCAAAGCAACGGTGAGTATGGCAGGATGACAAAGGATGGAGTCAAGACAGTCTCTTCAATAAATGGTGTTGGCAAAATTGGACAGATACATGCAAAAAAATGAAACTACCATAGATCACCAACTTACACCATACACAAAAATAAACTCAAAATGGATACAGGACTTAAACATAAAAGGGAAACCGTAAAAATACTAGAGGCATCCACAGGCAGCAAAATCTCAGACATATGCCAAAAGAACTTCTTCACTGATACTGCCCCTAGGGCAATGGAAGCTAAAGAGAAAATAAACAAATGGGACTACATCAAAATAAAAAGCTTTTGCACAGCAAAAGAAACCATCAACAATACAACAAGTAAGCCCACTGTATGGGAGAACATATTTGCAAACGTTATCACTGATAAAGGTTTAATCTCCAACATCTACAGGCAGTTTATACAACTTAATAAAAGGAAGATAAATGATCCAATAAAAAAAAATGGGCAACAGACCTAAATAGAATCTTTTCAAAAGAAGACAGAAGGAAGGCCAAGAGGCACATGAAAACATGCTCAAAGTCACTATCCAAGAGATGCAAATCAAAACAATTTGGTATCATCTCACACCTGTCAGAATGGCTATCATCAACAAATCAACAAATGACAAGTGTTGGCGAGGTTGCGGAGAAAACGGAACCCTCATGCACTGCTGGTGGGAATGCAGACTGGTGCAACCACTGTGGAGAACAGTATGGAGCTTCCTCAAAAAACTGAAAATGAAACTCCCATTTTACCCAGTAATCCCACTCCTAGGAATATATCCAAAGAAACTAGAAATACCAATCAGAAAGGATATATGCACCCCTATGTTCATAGCAGCATAATTCACAATAGCTAAGATTTGGAAACAGCCTAGGTACCAATCAGCAGATGACTGGATCAGAAAACTATGGTATATCTACACAATTGAATACTATGCTGCCATAAAAAAAGAAGGAATTCTTACCATTTGCAGCAACCTGGATGGGAACTGGAGAACATTATGCTAAGCGAAATAAGCCAGTCAATGAAAGAAAAATACTACATGATCTCACTCATCTGTGGATAATAAAAAACATTATAAACTGATGAACAAAAAGATAGATACAGAGGCAGTAAAGCATCAAACAGATGGTCAAATTGCAGTGGGAAGATTAGGGAGAGGCAGGGAAGATAGATCAACCAAAGGACTTGTATACATGCATATAAGCACAACGAATGGACACAAAACACTAGGGGGGGGGAAGGGGGGAGGTGAGTGCATGTATGAGAGTGGGGTGGGGAATGGGAGCAATGGTAATATATGTACACATATACTGTACCTTAATATTGCAATAGAAAAAAATGGGGGGAAATATATGGGCTGGGTATGGGGGAGTCATGTGACTAAATCCCTAGATTAAATAGAGCCTGAAAGAGAGGAACATCAAATTGTGGTGAATATCCTCTCCTAACCTCCACTGTGACCCCACAGAGAAGGTTCACCAGCGCTGGCAGCATGATGAGCTTTTTGGCTACCAGTTCCTCAATGGCGCCAACCCCATGCTGCTGAGACGCTCCACCTCTCTGCCCTCCCGGCTGGTGCTGCCCTCGGAGATGGAGGAGCTTCAGGCCCAGCTGGAGAAAGAACTCCAGGTACAGCCTCCAGCCCCCGATTGTCTTCTCCCTGTCTGTGAGGTGGTGAAGGGAAGGAACCAAAGTTGAGTCTGGAAAGGGAGATTGTGGTAACCCACTGTCCCTGGGTGTAGAGTCCTCTGCTGGGAAAACCTAGAGGTGAAGATGTAGGGAAAGCATCGAAGCTGGATTCTGCCAATAAAGCTGACCATTAGGAGACGGTGGGGAAAGGAGCTTAGGCCGCCTGACAAGGGGAGAGCTGGGCATACCTGGGCGACAGAATCAATGGGCATACTTAACCCACTGCCTCTGACACAGACAAGCTACATATCTCTAGGGAAGCCTCCTTCCATGGAGTCTTAGCCCTCCCTCTAAAATAAGAGAACTTGAACTTGATGCTCTGGTGCTTCCTTCATTTCTGCCACTGGGACTATGATAGGGGATGATGGCAAGAGAGTGGATGTCTTTACATTTCTTCCCCTTTGCCTTGGTGTGTGGAGGTATGCTTTCAACTCTAACCATGGGTGCATTACTTTGCTTAGAAAGTTTCCCTTTTTGAGGCTGACTTCATCCTACTGGATGGAATTGCAGCCAATGAGAAGCAGTACCTGGCTGTCCCCGTTGTCATACTGAAGATGGAGCCCATGGTCATCCAGGTGAGGTGTCCTCAGAAACCTCTGCCCAACACCACTCTGTTCATCGCCAACCTCTGCCAAGGGACAAACACTGCTGACTCTTGTCTCCCACCCTTGCATGGTTCAGTGATACGTGCCCTTGTATTCAGAATCTCCTTTCTACCTTACAGCCTACTTACTACTCACCTGGAATTGCCTTTTTGAGTCAGAATGCTGTTAGTTCTCATGATAAGGCTACTGAATCTTTTTTATCTATGATTCGGTGGAATATCCCTTCTTTCTTAGACACATTTCTCCCTTGGTTTTAATGTTTTCACACTTACTGTTCTCATCAGTTCATAGGAACTGTCAGTTATCTCACATGTCCACCTTCTCATTTCTATTCTACCATCCTAACTCACACCCTCATTGCCAAATGTGAAAAGGGAATCCAGAAGCCTGGCCAACCTTAATCGCTCTGAATGGTCAGAGCCATTAACTCATTTAATTGAGACTTAGGTAGTTAAAGCAACCTCCACCTGCTAATCATAATGTAAATTATTGCTGATTGTCTATTATTGGAATTTCCTGCCAAAAGGATATGGGTGTTCCCCATAGCCTCAATAAAAAGGGATAGCAAAAGCCAGAGCAGCAGTAGTCCCGCCTGGCACCCCATTCTCCCAAATTAACTCTTTTCCAGCCTCTCTTCATTTGTGTGCAGCCTGCTCCAGAACACGGAACCCTGAAGAGGAAGCCTGAACCAGGCGGGATGTAATAAGGGATCCCATACCTCATCGTTTCCCTCAGTCACACTAGACACCTCTTTCCAATTCCTCCTGCTTTGAACCTGAGCATCATGGCACTGACACCTCCCCACAGCACCTGAGAGGATGAGTGGAAAGGCCTTCATTCCTCTGACTATATTGTAATCCCTGGGAGACAACAATCAGTCACCAGTGTTTCCCCCAGAATAATAAGCATAGCTTCTAACACAGGAAGAAGCCAATGAATGCTTAGCTCCTCTTGGTTTCAGATCCAGCCTCCCAGCCCCAGCTGCCCCACCCCACCACTGTTCCTGCCCTCAGATCCTCCCCTTGCCTGGCTCCTGGCAAAGATGTGGGTCCGAAGTTCAGATTCCCAACTGCATGAGCTCCAGTATCACTTGCTGAGCACTCATCTGCTGGGTGAGGTCATCGCTGTGGCCACCATGAGGTGCCTCCCAGGACTGCACCCTGTCTTCAAGGTACATCCTCTACCCTCCTTGTCCCATCTCCCTCACATCCCAGAGGAAGGAAACAACACAACAATTCTCCAAGATTTAAAAAGCATAAGCCACCTGTTTGGGAAGAAGTTAACCAAGCTTCTTCTAATTGAATGAGTGTCCGTATTACTGTAATAAAAAAAAATCTTTATAGCAATTTTTAAACAAGGGGAAATTGTGTCAGGACCTTGCAACTTGTGCCTGTATTTCTAATTTTTAAATTATTTTATTTTGAGATAATCATAGGTCTTCGTGCAGATGAAGAAATAATACAGAGAGGTGCCATCTATTAAGTCAAATTACTTAGCAAATATTCAGCACTTATTGTAATGCAGTTCTGAAATTCTCCAGCAGAGTCTGCTGTAGAGCAGGAATGTAATTTGATAAAGTATTGCTGCTTTCAAAGAGCTAGCATTTAACTGGCAAGATAAATGGTATACATGAAAAATAACCAGAGAACTGGATATAGAGTCAGAAATCAAAAGAGAAAGCAATAAACACCATACTTTTTTATGGAGAATGTTCCACCACAATTTAGGATTTATTAAGTAGAAGGTCAAAGGGACAGAAGACCAGCCCAAGAGCTTATTTAACCTGCCCAATGAGAGGTGCATGACATGGTCATTAGACCAATGGAAAGGAAAATGCAAAGACTTTGTGATGAGAGGAAATAGCAGTTGCAGGATGCCTGAGGGCAAGATTGGAGAGAAAGCTCAGGGGTATGGGCTGCTGCAACCACTAGACTACCCTGTAGATAGTTGTACTGATCCAGAAATATTGTAATTTTACACAGTAGTGAGCCTAGTATCTATTGCTAACCAGAAGGCAGCAAAAACAGCCTTTTGCTAGCCTACAAAATGTTTTTGAAATCTTGATGACACTAGCAGCAGGAGCAAGAAAGGTATAAGCTTATGAACCAGAACAATTGTCAGAAACAATACAGTCAGCAGAAGCCCATTTTGAAGTCAAAGATATGTTCAGTTTCATATACATGGAGTTTGTAGTGGTAGCAAGATATGTGAGTGCATGCTGTGTAGACCAAGCATCTCAAATTCAAAGGCTAACATGGGCCAAATAAACAAGGTTTAAGTTTATGTGGGCTGTAAAACACACACACACACACACACACAGCTTCAATTTTCATAGAAATGTAGGTTTATTTCAAAAAGTATAGTATAAAAAAAAAGAGCAATGATAAAATTAATGTTTTCTTCCTGACACTTGGCATCTCTTCTCTGCTACTATCTTCCCTACTTCAGGGGAAATCTTGTTCGCAGTGATTACTTTCAAAACTGACCCAAGGTGAACATCACTAATTCTGGATCTGACCGGAGACTTATTTCCTTTCATAACTGTAAATAACTGCTCACACAGATAAGTACTTCCAAACATGGAAATAATCTCATATGCAAATTTTCGAGTATTTTCAAACCTGGCAGGTAAATATTTGTAAAACTCAGGCACGCCAACTTCACTGAATTTTGCCTTCAAATTTGAATCGCACTGGATCTCAATTACCTCCATTTGCATTTCACTAGGTACTAAATCTATATTTATTGAAAAAACCGAAGAAAACAAAGAAAACTTGTCCTCTAAAAATTTAAAATCTGCAAACCTTGTTTCAAATTCAGTTCTAAGGCTTAAAATTTTTTCTGCGTATTTTTGATACGATGCAGATTCACCTAAACTTGATTTGTTCATGTTGCATGTTGGAAAATGTGTTAAATCTTCATTTTTCAACTGCTTTTCCCAAAGAACTAGCTTACATTTGAATGCTTTGACTTGGTCACACATGTTTGTAATAATCTCATCTCTCCCTTGCAGTTTTAAGTTTAAATCATGTAAGTGTTTTGTTATATCAACCATGAAGGATAAATCCTGCAACCATGTTGTGTCAAAAAACAGGCTTGTGTCTTGATTTTTAGTTATTAAGAACTGACATATTTCTTCTTTCAAGTCCCAGAATTGTTTAAGAACCTTAGAACAGGATAGCCAACGTACCTCAGTATAGGACAAGCTGGAATATTCACTGTCTAATTCACTTAAGAAAGCAGAGAACTGTCGCTGATTTAAATTTCGAGATTTTAGGAAATTGATAATTTTTTTGATAGATGTCAACACATTTTCCATGTTTATTACTTTCGTGCATAATACTTCTTGATGTATAATGCAATGTGTATGATGAATCTTGGATCCGTCATAAATTTCACTTTGTTGTTTTTGCAGTAATTCCACAAAACCATTGTTTCCGGTCATTGAAGGAGCTCCATCTGTAGCTACAGAAGTTAATTTTGAGAGAGGTAGATTGTATTTTTGCAGAAGCTTACAAACACAGTTAAATATATCTTGTCCTGTACTAGTGTTATGCATCGGTACCAGTTCCAACAATTCCTCAAAAATGTTGAAATCTGTGTCACAAGCGCGAAGAAACACAGCTAACTGAGCAACGCCTCCAATATCGGTACTCTCATCACAGGCGATGGAGAAAGCTTCGAAACTAGATGATTTTTCTTTGATCTGAATACTTAAATTGTCGGCCAAATCAGTAACTCTTTCTGCCACTGTATTTCGAGACAGAGAGATTCTTTGAAAAGACTTCACATTTCCAGGACAAATAATTTCTGCAGCTTTAATTAGACATTCCTTGATGAAACCACCTTCAGTAAAAGGTTTCGAGTGTTTAGCTATCAACTCAGACAAGACGTAGCTTGCATGCACCGCCGCTTCACTTTCTTGAGATACTTTAGTAACCACGAACTGTTGTTTATTCAGTCCCAACTTGAGCTCTTTCAACTTTTCTTGTCTCATTAATCCCTCGTAATGATCATATTTTGATTTATGTTGTTCATAGTGACGGTTAATGTTGTATAACTTCGGTACGCTAATAGCATCATTACATATCAAGCAGATTATTTTATTTTTTACTTCACAGCAAAAATACTCCAATTCCCACTTTTCTTGGAAATTTCGATGTTCATCAGCAATTTTTCGTTTATTTTTGCTGCCACTTGATTTCAATAGAGACATGCTAAATACATAGGGCTGAAATAAATGAGTAATCATTAACATAAAATAATAGAACATTTTAATAAAAATTAATATTTTTCTTGAACATTAACTTAACCAGACAATGAATAAACTGCACAAATTAATAAGCGTAACGCAAATAAGCCTATTTTTCGTGTTCTCTAAAAGCAAAATATTTCCTTTTGCGCACACCAAACACATCAGTCCAAGTATGCCTGCGCTTAAGGCACGTAAGGGAAATGAATGCAACACGATTCTAATAAGCAGCGAAAGTTGTAGTTCATTATAAATAATTATGTATAACAGGATATTGTAAAAATTAAGTTATAAACTTTTTATTAAAATATTTCTTACATACCGTTGCATTGGCTGGGCCACAAAAATATTCGTTGTGGGCTGCATACGGCCCACGGGCCTCGAGTTCGACATGCTTGCGGTACCTAGTCAAACAGATCAGGGAAATAGTTCTGAAAATTCTCAATGTATCGATACTGCAGCACTTTAAACATTCACAGTTCCAACAGTATCCTTAAACTCGGCTCATTTAACCCAAAGTGACAACCACTGACCATTTACTCTTTATTTAAAGCTATTATTCAATTCCACAGGAAGATTTTAGAAAAAAAAATTTCTTAAAACTCCCCCATACAACCTCATCAAGCTTCTGAATCCATACTTAGTCTTTTTTTTTTTTTTTAATATATTTTATTGATTTTTTACAGAGAGGAAGGGAGACGGAGAGAGCCAGACACACCGATGAGAGAGAAACATCGATCAGCCGCCTCCTGCACACCCCCTACTGGGGATGTACCCACAACCAAGATAAATGCCCTTGACCTGAATCAAATCTGGGCCCGTGAGTCCACAGGCCAACACTCTATCCACTGAGCCAAACCAGCCAGAGCCATACTTACTCTTCATCATCCTCCTCCTCATCATCGTCGTCCTCAATATCTTTAGCAGCAGCAAGTTTTACTTTTTTCTTTAAAAAGAAAAACAATTAAAAAAAAAAAAAAAAAAAAAAAAACCTCATGAGCAAATGCTCAAACCAAAAACCAGAAAAAGATACCTGTAATAAATCACATCTGTACCTGCGGAACCTTGCTACCATCTCCAGGGGCAGAACGCCTTCCAGACATATTTAAGGGTTTCACATCCTCCTCCTCCTCGTCATCTTCCGACTGCATCTTCCTCCACAGCTAAAATAAATTTATTAGCCACTACTAAAATTCAACCCAGAAGCAAGAACTCAGGGAAAAAAGGGCATTAATATACAGTAATCAGTATTTAAAAACAGATTCTACTACTTAAACAAGGCAAAAAGCAAACAAACTATTTTACAAAAAGAAACTGGGGGGCCTAATACTCATTACTAGGTTTTATATGCAAAGTAACAGATGTTTCCAGTTACAAATTAGTAATATAACTACTAGATTCCCCTTTGAATCTACTATAAAGACAGTAGTCCAGATGGGACAAGTAGCTACGTAAAATAATAAAAATAACATACCAAGTGCTGTCCACTTTGCATCCTTTGCACCAGCCCCTAACCTGACCTGTGAACAGAAAAACAGCACTTCAACTTAAGTTTCTGTATAATGCAATCCCCCCAAGAGTTCTTATGTTTAAAAAAAAAAAAAAAGTTACTTATAAACTTCACTGTTACCACTGATGGGAAAACTAATTTGTGCACAATGTTGTCTTCAAGTTTATGGGACTTTGACAATTTCTCATATTCAATAAATTTGAACAAATGCATAAAAATGCATTTGATGACATTCAGGGTGCCCCCAAAACTGCATACACACTTTAACAGCTGACAGCTCAATTTTGAAAATGAAATGCATTTTAATAAGCACCACCTTTATAATATTTAAAGTGTGAGTATACATTTTGGGGAGACACCCTATAGTTGTACATGTCATCACCTATCTACAGTATGATTATCTAACATTTATTGGCCACCTACAAGTTGAACAGCAAGCTATGGGCTAGTCTCTGCAGGAGACAAAGAAGATTTACCACTACCCTAAAGGACTTTATAAGGCAACTTAAGTATATGAATATGAAAAGCAGAACAGCAGACTTTTATATGATTACCAAAGGAGTGAAAAAAAGGCCAAGTTTTGTATCACAGGTATACAGGAAATCAGTATATACAATACTCAGTTATAAAAATACTATTATAATAAAAATTAAATAGTAAGCCACATGAATAGAAACTGAGGCTGAAATCGAGAAAGGTTTAGCAGTTTATTTTGAAAAGTTTAAGTACCGTTTGTAAAGATAATTGGAGCTCACTTCCATCATTATCCACTTTAAAGTGATAATCTTTGTCGGCCTTTAGTTCACAACCTGTAAATGAAGAAAAAAAGCAACTATAACATGGAGAAAAAATAATACTGAAACTTCAGTGTGGGTAACCAAAAAGGAAATAATTAACTTGTGATTTTTCACTATTCTACCAGGAGGCCTCTCTTCCTAGATTTCTTGAACACAAATGCCTACAAATAACATCCATCCAGGCTTTTATTATACTATCCCTAGGATATGTCTATTCTTGCCTTAAACATAATTTCTGACATATTTAATGTACATCATTTCTGTTACTTTAACAATATGTTGACATATCCTAGGGAATATTTCCAATGAAAAGGGTCAGCAAAAAATATCTTGATATCAATTGATCAGAAACCCAACTATTCAAAATGGCTAGAAATAAAAGCACTAATGTACAGTGCATACTAGCTATTTCACTGATAAGCAGATTGTTTTAAGTACCATCAGAGTAAAATTTTAATTAATTTAAATGATTCCATTTAATTGCACTCTAATAGTTACTAGTACAGAGATGTTTAAATGTTAATGCTCAATTAACAAAAATCCGGGGCAGAATAAACTTGGGGCAGAATTTGCTGTTACTTAAAGCCTGACTGACACAAAGAAAGGGCTTCAACAAGTTTACTGAAAACCAAGCCTGCTCTCCCCTTAGTATGCTATGTACTGTGTTCCGGGAAGAGGAGCAATCTCAAAACCTTGGTATATAGTATAGTAATAGTACCGAGTCTTCTTGACCCAAATTGAACCTGAGCATATTTCTCATCTTAAAAAAAATAAATAAATAAAAAGCTGTTGGCACAATGCCGCACATTATAAAGAAATGTCATTTATAATGCGCCAGCTCTAGAGTCAAGAATCGTGGTTTGGATCTTATTTATCTGCAAGTGCAACCTTCCTTAGGTCACTTGGGTTCTGAGCATCACTATCTTCACCTGCCCAGTGGGCAATCCCCACCTCTGGCTGCCTCCACCATCTCCGGGCTACCAACCATTTCATCTACCATTTCCCGCCCAACAGCCCCATTGAAGCCCCAGGATCCCGGGCTCGGGGGGTGACAAGACACCAGTGAGCCCCGGATATAGCCCCCACACCCTTCCTTCCCCCAACCTCGTGATCCCAGCGCCTGCGCCTCCCCTCCCCCTGGAACCCGCCGAGGGGCTGGGGCCGTCTGGGCTCTAACAGTGTTTTTCAACCTTTTTTTGGGCAAAGGCACACTTGTTTCATGAAAAAAATCACGAGGCACACCACCATTAGAAAATGTTAAAAAATTTAACTCTGTGCCTATATTGACTATATATAAAGTAATTCTCTTGAATAGGAATCAAATAAACACAAAGAAAGTATTTTATAATTACTTTATTATGAAATATTAAGTAAACAAAATAGTGAAAAATTGTAAAATTCTTGTCTTGTCTGCACCTACGGCACACCAGGCAGTGTGCCGCGGAACAGCGGTTGAAAAACGCTGCTCTAGAATTCCTGAGGCCCGGAGGGCAAGGCCAGCCTCCATCCATCCTCTCCTCCTGAAAGAAGGCCTACGCCTCACACCAAGAGCCCACACAACCTCCTGCACCAAAGACACTGGCAGAGAATCAAAAGCCTGCGCCCTCACACACCTCTGGAGCTCTCGAGTTTACCCAGCAATGCTGAGCCCTCAGCAAGTCGGTTCCAAGGAGCCCCAGACTTTGGGTCTCGGACCGCTCACCCCCAAGCTGCAGGCCACCACTCCTTCCCATCCCAGAGTGCTCACCGCTCCTGGTTCTCCACCCCTGAGGCGGCCAGGCCCTGCCATTAGCTTCCCACTCCCTCAGGCCTCAAGCCTGCCTCGCCCCCTTCCACAGCCCGGCCTCGGCGCACACCCGCCCCGCCCCCTCCCGCCCCCCACTCACAGCCACTAGGCCCAGCAGGGCCTCCCTCCGGCCCCCGATAGTTATCGAAAAAGGGCCTCAGAGAACTCACGTCCATGTCCACAGAATCCTCCACGGGTGGTAGCCCGCACTTAGGGGAGCGAGAAGGTGGGGGGAGATGAACAGCTTCTGTGGTGCAGAACAGGAGAGAGATAGCACCAAAAGATCTCGCGAGAGTTCCCAAAGTCTCGTCGCCGCGCGCGTGCTCGGGAGCCCCTCTCCCGGCGCCGTACCCCTCGCGCGCAGGCGCTCTTCAACCCGACTCCATCCACCTCCTCCAGGTACAGCCGGGCTCCCGCCGAGCACGCGCACGCCCAGCGGACCCCACCCCTCCGCCGCCGCGGCCGACGCGCACGCGTGGTTTCCCCGGTAGCGCGCCCCCTCCTCTTCCAAGCCTTACAAGTCCCGTTCGTAGGCGCGGGCCTGGCGCCAAAGGTCTGCGCAGCCCACCCTGCGAGATGGCGTCGGCAGCCCTCAGCTTGTGTGTGGGTCTGGGAGGACGAGAAGAGACAGACCAAAGAACTTTTTCTTTTTTTTTAGGAGTTCCTTGAAAACAAAATTGAAATGTTTTCACTGTGAACTTGTTTGATCAAAAAATTATAGAACATCACTACATGAGTTCAAAAATTGGAAAAGTTAAAAGTGGTATTCATATAATCAGCAAATTATCATATAAGACATTTTAACTACTTCACATTTCTTCTTAGCACAAGAATAAACTGGTTCCAACGTACTTCAGGGGTTGGCATTTTTACTGCAAGCTTTAAATCACACTGTAAAGGAAATCACAGTGTTACTCTAGTCAACAAGTCATCTAAGTTCATACGTACAAAATTGTTAGTAGGTGGTACTTTATACAATCAAGATGAATTTTTCATAAAATTAGATTTTTAAAAAGGCAGAAGGTCTGATAATTACCAGTCTCTCAAAGGCTAGGATGAGGAAAATGTAGAAAATGAAGTACTCACTGATTAATAATATTTTGGTTTGAGAAAGCCAGAAATGATGCTAAGATATAAGCAATAATGACAAAAGATTTTATTAATATGCGGTATCTCTTTTTAAGCCAAAACGTATTTTTCACCTCAGGAAAGCTCTCATTTTTACATTCTTAGTTTCCTTTGTTCAGTACAGAACACTTTTTTAGCCTGTATTTGAAGAGTTCATAACCTAAAGTCATTTTTTCTCCACAGGAGGTAGAAAGCCGCAAAATGGCAAATGACTAAATACTGTAGGTTATAAAGCATTTTTGGCATAATGAATGTCAACAGACTTCTACACAGAAGCCTAAAAGTTGCTACAGTAGCGGTCAGAACTAACATGATTCTTCCATATGCTCCGGCTTCGTTTATTAAATATTATCATAAATCCAGAAAATAAACCTTACAGGGTCCTTCAAAGCTGCATCATTTCCCTAATGAGTTTCCTCAGGTTGCAGAGCCTGTTCATTCCTTCAATCCTTTTTCAGTCATTTAGCTTTTGCAATATTTTCTTGGCGTTTTTGTTTTTTCTTTTGCTCCTTTTCCCTGGCCTCAATCATCTTGGCCAGTTTCCAGGACAGTACAGCACTTGCTAGAAACAATGGAGTAAGGGCCAAAATAACTATTGTAAGGAAGCCGTATGGATCCTTTGCAGCCCATTGCACAACATACTCAGCCCAAGCCTTTATGTCAAACATCTCTGTAGCAGTGTGAGGGAAAGGAGAATTATGCTTGAGTTCTGATCTCTAACTTTGTCCTGGATTAGTGAGCCAATTACAATTTCAGATGGATGACCACTGGTTGGTTATCGTCTTCTTTAGCTCTACTACTGAGAGAAGGTTTAAATTCTAGCTTTGCGCAGTGGCAGTATCGTAGCCAATGAGGTATATAAATTCTATATACGCCAGGCCAGAAGGAGGAAGAAACCAAAGAACTTTTGTACTTATTGTATATGCATAGCCCATGGACATGGGCTATAGGGAAGTGAAGATCTAGGGGGGTGGATAGAGGCTTAGTGGAGAGGGGGAATGGAAGATATCTGTAATACTATCACCAATAAAAATCTATTAAATAAATAAACAAAACAGAAACAAACTCATAGATAAAGAACATTCTGATGGTTGCCAGATGGGAGGAGGTTGGGGGGATGAGTGATAATAGGGAAAGGATTAAGATGTGCAAATTGCCAGTTATAAAACAGTCACAGGGATGTAAGGTACAGTATGGCTAATATAGTCAATAACATGGGTAATAATTATATATGGTGTCAAGTAGGTACTAGGCTCAGCAGGGTGACTACCTTATAAGTTATATTAATATCTAATCAATATGTTGTGTAACTGAAACTAATATATTACATGTCAATTGTAATTGAAAAATAAAAATTATTTTTAAATAGGACTGAATTCATTTAAAAAGTGAATGAATTCCCTTCCTCTCTAAAATCAAATTTTTAAAAAATATATTTTATTGATTTTTCACAGAGAGGAGAGAGAGGGATAGAGAGTTAGAAACATCAAGAGAGAGAATCATTGATCAGCTGCCTCTTGCACACCCCCTACTGGGAATGTGCCCGCAACCAAAGTACATGCCCCCGACCGGAATCGAACCGGGGACCCTTCGGTCCTCAGGCCGAAGCTCTATCCACTGAGCCAAACCTGTTTCAGCTAAAATCAATTTTTTAAAAGTGTTTATTGAACACCGGGTAATGAGGTAACAAGTGATATAAACAGAGATTTTGCTCTTAAGGTGTTTCTAGTCTAGTGTGGAGATAAATATAAAAAAAATAAATGCACCGGTATGTTACTATAAAGAAAAAATTCTGTACAGGGTGTTGTGGGGCCCAAAGCAAGGAGGGGTGGGTTTCTCTGAGGAAACAGAAGAGGCTTCTCAGGGAAAGAACTTGAACTGAGTCTTGAAATTTGATAGGCAAAGGGAGCAGAGGAGGATTGGGAGCGGGGAGACATCCTGGGCAAATAGGCAGCAAGAGTTTCAGAGAGCTGGTAAATTCCAAGGAAACTCATGAGGCTGGGACCAGGAAGAGGTGAGTGATGTGGAACAGGAGATCCATGAGGAGACACATGGGGTGTGCTAGGGAGAGATTACAAGGGCCTGCAACAAGCCAGCGTTAGCAGGAAAAGAGTGGGAGGAGAGTAAAATAGATGCTAAGGAAGTGGAAGACTCCATTTTCAGCTCGTGTTGATAGAGAAGAATGTGAGAGAGGGAGAGGCAGAAAGCTTGATCCAGTATGATGCCTGGTTCTTGGCTCGGGCAAGCAGCTATAGGATGGCGTCATTCACTGAGATGCGGGACTTATAAGGAGTGGGAGGACTGGGGAATATGATAAACCTGCTTTTGACAAAGGAAGTTTGAAGTGCTTCTTGGAGTTATTATAGAGGGGTAGTTTATATCCCCTGCTTTGTGTATGTGGAAACCTTAATGTCTGAGAAAGATCAGAGGCCTGTCTGGCTTGTTCACATGTGCATCCCAGTGGCGAGTACAGGGACTGATACACAGTGGACATTTAATGAATATTTGCTGAGTGACTGACTGAATGCATGAATGAATGTGTTTCATAGTGGGAATGCCGCAATGAGAATCTTCTGAATCCATCCCTTGGGAGCTTGCTGCCTGTCTGAGGAGACAAATGCATAGACAAGCAGTGTCAAACAGCATCTTAAATGTTTGAATCGAGGTTGTTGGGCAGTGAGGGCAGTGAGGACTGGGAAGGGAGGGAGCTGCTTAGTCTTTGTGCTGGGTTTAAAGAACATGTACGGGTTTTCTAGGCAGGGAAGAGTAAAGGACATTTTTCACTCCAGGAAAAAGGACTAGTCCAGTGGTTCTCAACCTTTCTAATGCCTCGACCCTTTAATACAGTTCCTTACAACATGAGGAACTGTATTAAAGGGTCGAGGCATTAGAAAGGTTGAGAACCACTGGACTAGACCATATAAAGGCTTAGAGGGGTGAAAGTGTATGGCATGGTTGTCCAACTAATGTTTAGTGCAGCTGTGTGTCCAAATGGCAATCATTATGCCTTTTGTCCCCTTCTATGGAAATCACTAAATGAGGGTGCTTCTCAGGCACAGGTGGCCACTGCACAAGGATGTTGGGTTATATTTGGGTATTTTGAATGTAGCAGTATGAGAATCTTGTTAGACAATGCTGATATTTATTTTTTATCAGGCTGTTGGGCTAGTTGGGTTTAGGTAGCAAATTTCTACCAGTCATCTGTGGTGGTGGTTTTAGTGCCAGTTTTGTTTTCCAGGCCTTCCCAGTGGGAAGTCTGGAACCTGGGTGGTGGCTTGTCTCAATTCCAGTTTCAAAGTCTTCGGAAGTCTGGTTTTTTTGTTGTTTTGTTTTGTTTTGTTTTGTGTGTGTGTGTGTGTGTGTGTGTGTGTGTGTGTGTGTTGGGGGAGGGGGGGTAATATATTTTATTGAGTTTTTACAGAGAGGAAGGGAGAGGGATAGACAGTTAGAAACATCCATGAGAGAGAAACATCGACTAGCTGCCTCCTGCACACCCCCTACTGGGGATGTGCCCGCAACCAATGTACATGCCCTTGACCAGAATCGAACCTGGGACCCTTCAGTCCACAGACCGACGCTCTATCCACTGAGCCAAACCGGTTTTGGCTTGTAGTCTGTTTTGATACGATCTTTACATGTGCAATTTAGGAGCGAGCTCAGGAGCTCATAAACAACATTTTGGGCTTGCTTTCCTGAGCTCCATCTCTCTGATATCTCCAGTGCTTCCCTGTTTCCTGGCTTCTCCCTTTTTGATCCTCAAAGTAGGGGTTTAACTTATCCTACTCTGCTCTTTACTTACTGCAACTGTGCCCTCATCTGAATTCAAGTGGTAAGAGGACACAGAGAGAGAGAAAAAAAACAATTGGGGTTTTCCCCATTTTCTTGGGACTACACCTCTTCTGATTGTAGAGGATGGCATGCCTTCAGAGTTGTAGGTTCCCACTCTATGTCGTTCCCACTTTTTAAGCCAGACCTGAGAGTTTCCCAGAAGCCCCCTCTGTCCATGCTGATAAACACTTCTGGGCTTTCGGCTGCCTTGAAGTCAGCTTGGGAATTACTGGAGGGGGAAAATAGTACTGCCCCGTTTGCATTCTGGTCTTTTCCCTCAATCCATCTGCTACTGCTACTATCGCAGCCCTTAAAAAAGCTGCTGCATGCATCCTACCCAGATCTTTCACAGCCGCACTTAGAGCCACGGTTTCCCCCTCAGGGACTTCCATTGTGTGTATGTTGGCAAGCTGTTGCCTGTATTCTGTACCTCTTAGTGCTCTTTATCTCCTAATCACTTTCTTAATTTATTTCATCATGTTTACTTATGTCATTTTTATCTTCTAGATTACTGTGCTTTCTGTAGTATCTGTTCCTCTGTTGTACTTCTTTTGTCTTCATTCCTGTTGTGATTTTTCTTTTACTTCTATTTCTTTTCTGAGTTCTGTTAATTCTTATTTCCATCCCTGAATTGTTGCATTTTCTACTTTACAGTGTTTTTAGTATCAATTGCTTCATACTTTTAAGTGGTATCTTTGGGTATATGTTCTGCTTCAATTCGTGGAAATATATTTCTGATTAGTGTTTTCTATAAAAATCATTCATCCTATTTTTATGTTTAAAAGTATAAACTATCTCTAGTTAAATATTCTATTAGTTGCTTTTTTAACTTATGTTTGAGTGAGTTAAATTTTTCTCTATCAGTTATTTGCAGAAATTTCCTGTTGAGACTGGGTAATGGAGGGACAAGAATAGCCGCCTATGGTGTGCAGCTCAAGGGTTCTCTTTCCTGTTTGTAGAAAGATGGGCCCTGCTGGAACTGGTTTGACTCAGTGGTAGAGCATCTGTCTGCAGACTGAAGGGTCCCAGGTTCAATTCTGGTCAAGGGCATGTACATTGGTTGCGGGCACATCCCTGATAGGGGGTGTGCAAGAGGCAGCTGGTCAATGTTTCTCTCTCATCAACATTTCTAGCTCTCTATCTCTCTCTGTTCCTCTCTGTAAAAAATCAATAAAACATATTTTTTTAAAGAAAGAAAGAAAGAAAGAAAGAAAGAAAGAAAGAAAGAAAGAAAGAAAGGTGGGCCCTATCCTTCAAATACGATGTTTTTAAATATGCGTGCCTCCCCCAACCCATGTAAGTTCAAGCAAGAGGGCTTGGTCCCTTCACTGAGCACTGCCAAGGGACCCAGCCAGTGTCTTCTCCTCACTTACAAATGGGTTGCTTCATGTTCTGCCACTCATAGACCCTGTGACTACTCCTCTTCCACGGAGCTCTTCCTGAAGAGCTTTCTGTGCTGCTGCTGCCTTTGGCCACAGGTGCACATAGTTTTGAGTTGAAAGCATTTATCTGTCTCCTGTATTGCTGAAAATTAGATTTTAATTCCCTTTATTGTTTGATGTTCTTTACAGTTTGCTGATCTTTATAATTTCAAAAATGAGAAAAGGGAATATATATATATATATATATAAATATATATATATATATATATAATCACTTGAAGTCCTCAACTAAAGAACTACTGAAAGATATGTACTTCCTTGAGAAGAGAGAGTATCTCAGAAGGAAGGCATGGGATGTCAAGAGTACAAAAATATATAAATATGTTGTTAATAAATTTTTATTTAAGGGATTTGATTAGCCACTATAAGGAAACAATCATAACTATTTTTAAGATTTTAAAGAAAATTTATAGCCCTAGCTGGTTTGGCTCAGTGGATAGAGTGTCGGCTTTCGAACCAAAGGATTCTGGGTTTGATTCTGGTCAAGGGCACGTACCCTAGCTGCAGGCTTTTCCCTAGTCGGGGCTCCTGCAGGAGGCAATCAATTGATTTTTGTCTCACATTGATGTTTCTCTATGTCTTTCCCTCTCTCTTCCACTCTCCCTAAAAATCAATGGAAAAATATCCACAGGTGAGGACTAACAACAACAAAAAAATAACAACAAAAAAAGAAAATTTAGAGCTTTGTGATCAAAAAATATAAAGTTAAACACACAAAAGAAATACAATGCGTAGCTTCTAATTCAGAAAAGGGGGTGAAGTACAGTCAAACCTTGGTTCTCAAATGTCTCCCATCTCGAGCAATTCAGGCCCTGACCAAGTTGTTCATGGAAACAATGTCTTGGTTGTCAGACTAAACCTCAGGTCTTGGCCCAACAACCCTTTTATGCTGATACCTATAGGATCAGTCATTCATCTCTCAGGCGACCAACAAAAGAGAGAAGCCGGAGTATGAGTCAGTTGTGTTGTTAACATCTCAGGAAATTGTACTGCGGATATTTTCATGTTTTGTTTTTTTTTCTTTGCTTTTGTTGCTGCTTATTATTACTAAATACTGCTTATTATCGCCATGGGTCCTAAAGAAGGTTAGTGATAGCAGCAAAGTGGGGGGAAAAACTATAGGAAAAAAAGAGGCACAGACTGGGAGGGACGGTTAAGATTAAGATCTTGGTAAAACCAATTCATACTCACTGGTTGGAAATACAAACAAGAGCAGGTTGTATCGAGTTATAGTAGATTAAGGAAATAGATAGGACTGGTTGCTCTTAGCCTTTTGGATGCATCCTTTCCTGAAGAACCTGATAAAAGTTGAAAACTCTCCAGAGAAATATCATCTACGGGAAATTTGTATCCAATTTCAAGGGATTCACAGATGCAATAAAAAGTATGAATAAGGGGAGAAACTCACAAAAACAGGGCCTGAAATATATTTTTCAGGCCTTCTGGACCACAAAGTAGATCATTTGGATTACACCACCTCCTTGAGCAACGCAATTAATCTGGGACAAGTCTTCTGAAACCACAGATAGCATAGAAGAGACGGGACTTGCCCAAGGACCGGAGAACACCTCAGAAACCTTGAAAGTGATGAACGTAGAGATTCTCAAACCATTTTAGGAAAACTTAGTAGTAGAAGAAATTCTGCTTGCGACTTTAGAAAGAATAAAACCCTCTAGTCAGACCTTGGGGATGGTTTGCAAGCCATTCAGTAGTTCACACATGAAATTCAAGAGGTATCAACCCTGCTCTGTAACTTTGGTTTGTACAACTCATTGTCTTTTTTTTTTCATTGTCTTTTTTTTAAATATGTTTTTATTAATTTCAAAGAGGAAGGGAGAGAGAGAGAGAGAGAGAGAGAGAGAGAGAGAGAGAGAGAGAGAGAGAGAAACATCAGTGATGAGAGAGAATCATTGATCAGCTGCCTCCTGCATCCCCTACGCCTGGGATTGAGCCTGCAATCCAAGCATGTGCCATGACTGGGAGGGAATTGAATCATGACTTCTTGGTTCATAGGTCAATGCTCAACCACTGAGCCATGCTGGCCAGGTCAACTCACTGTACTTAAACAGAAGAAATGGTGGTGAGTTCAGTGTGGGGCAGTTTATGCTTTAACGATGCCAAAAGTAATATGGGCATTTTTAGAAATACTACATGGAGGATAACAGCAACTATGGTATAGAAATAGCACAGTAAGGATATAGATATATAAAACTTGTAATTCACAGCCTTTGATTCAAAGCAAAGTATATTACTCATGGACAAAAGAATCCCAACCATCCACTGACTCCGGTCTGATATATTTTTCATTCAGATGTGTGTTTGATACCGTAAGGTCTTAGACAGTTCCAGAAGTGACCGTTGTCCTGGATACTCCCAGGAACACCAGTTACCATGCTTAGAATGTTGCAATGGCTCTCCTATATATTACCTACAACTAAAAATATAATGATGGTTATTTTATAGTGTCTCTGGAATAGTGAACGATAACCTGACCTAGAATTCCTGCAAACAGAGAGGGGAAATACTTAAACGCAAAAGCCTGAATCACATAGTTAATAAAGACGGATTGTTAGCATGCAATCTACCTTCTCTTTATCATTCAGGTAGTGCCAGGTACACCGAGAAGGCATCACAGGCCGGAGTTTTCTCCTCCTGGAGAAATTTTTCTGATATGTCAGGAAAATGCTACAGTTGAGCACCTTTCAGAAGGCTCTTTAAATTAATAGCTCTAGCTCTAATGAAACAGTCACTCAGAATGAAAGTTGGGAGGACACAATTTTCCAGCCGGATTGGTGGATGGTTGGGATTCTTTTGAAAACCGTTGATTTGCAGTTGTGATTTGCAGCAATTAAGGAATAATTAATGGAGGTCTCTGCCAAGATCCATATCAGCACCTTTCAAAACTGCACAGCCTCCTCCTGGATATAGCACTGGCCCTGAAGAGTGCGGGTTTGATTCCCAGTCAAGGGCATGTACCTAAGTTGCAGGTTTGATCCCCCTAGAGGCAACCAATTGATGTCTCTCTCTCATGTTGAAATTTCTCCCCTCATGCCTGCCTCCTCCCTCCCAATGGAAAAAATATCCTCAGATGAGGATATAAAAC
This sequence comes from Pipistrellus kuhlii, assembly GCF_014108245.1. NCBI lineage: Eukaryota > Metazoa > Chordata > Mammalia > Chiroptera > Vespertilionidae > Pipistrellus > Pipistrellus kuhlii. The sequence goes on along the minus strand of NW_023425522.1, from coordinate 9,319,817 downwards.
ACACACACAGAGCCTTCACCTCTCAGACTATAAAAACAACAAACACACACACACACACACACACACACACACACACACACACACACACACGGCACAGCCTCTGTAGAGCCAAGTATTGCGTAGTCCAGATCATGTTCTCCAATATCGTCCACAGAAAATCCTACAGGAGCAGATTCTCAGAGGCAGGTGTTGAGAAAATCTCCCAGGGGCCAAGAGACTTAATGAAGAAGGAGGCTGACAACTCCAGTATTACATCAAGAGTTCATTAAGGGAACTTCATACGAGGCACATCTTGAGTGGTGGTCACCTCTATGCCTGGGCCTTTACTAAAGAATTTGGCAGGTGCACACCGAAACCGGTTTGGCTCAGTGAATAGAGCGTCCACCTGTGGACTGGAAGGTCCCGGGTTTGATTCTGATCAAGGGCATGTACTTTGGTTGCGGGCACATCCCCAGTAGGGATGTGCAAGAGGCAGCTGATCAATGATTCTTTCTCATCAATGTTTCTAACTCTCTATCCCTCTCTCTTTCTGAAAAAAAGAAAAGAAAAAAAAATCAATAAAATATATATTTTTTTTAAAGAATTTGAAGAATTTGGCAGGTGCTAAAAAGTTACATAGAACAGGGCAAGATGGACACGGTCCTAGAGTGTGACTCATCCCAGATGAGTGAAAATGCCTCATCATGCTTGCCCAGGGCAGGGGGCAGGGCAATGGCCAGTTCCAGGAAGCAGCACCCCCGAGGGACATAGGGCAGGAGTAGACCAGTCTCCATGATGTGCTGCAGGAAGCATTCGCCATCCTGGCTGGAATCTAGCTTGAGGGTCCTCAGCAGCCACATCATGAACAGTCTCTCCTCCACAGCAGAGATGCTTCTTCTTCTTTTCTATTTTTTCTTTTGAGAGTTTGTTTATTAAAGCTGAAGGCAATAAAACAGGGAAAGGCTTAGAATAGAAACCACAGGAGAGAGCCTAGGCTGGGCTGCTTGAAGTCACAGGGACGGCAGAGAAAGGGGGCCTTGAGGACAGGGTCAAGGGGTTAACCCGAGATGAGCTGCTGCTGTCCAGTGCTCCCCTGGTTGCAAGTCTTGTGAGGACCCTTAGAACTTGTGAGAAAGAGCACACCTGAGAAAGAAGGGGAAGAAAGGCGTGGGTGTGGACATGCTCCCCAGAGGGAGCATGCCCAGAAATGCTCAACGTAAATTATTTTCTCAGTGTGGGAGGTAAAGACGAGCAGGTCTAACTGTGACTTGGTACTTTCTTTCCTTTTTTTTTTTTTTTAATTGTTTAAGGTATTATAATTAGTATCGTACATATGACTCCTTTGACACCGCCTCTTGGACCCAGACAACACGAGTAGGTGCTCAGATGCTCCAGTCTAAAGACTGCGCCACTGCCTTACCCCTTGCATTATCCGTGGCTCTTTGTTCCACGTAACAGAAAATCAATTCAAAGTGCTTTTTACAAAGCAAAGCATTTATTGGCTCCTATGATTTAAAAAGGCAGGAGTGCTGAAACTGGTTTGGCTCAGTGAATAGAGTATCGGCTTGCATACTGAAGGGTCCCAGGTTCGATTCCAGTCAAGGGCATGTACCTTGGTTGCAGGCACACCCTCGGAGGGGGGGGCGCGTGCAGGAGGCGGCTGATCGATGTTTCTCTCTCATTGATGTTTCTAACTCTCTATTCCCTCTCTCTTCCTCTCTGTAAAAAATCAATTATATATATATATATATATATATATATATATATATATATATAATATATATATATAATATATTATATATATTATATATATATTTTTTTATTATTATTATTATTTTTTTTAATAAAAAGGCAGGAGTTGTGTGACCTCGGGTACGGCTGGACCAAGGGGCTCAAACAATATCATCAGGACTCAGTCCCTCTCTTTCCCTCCATGACACAGCTTTGCTTTCCTCTCTATTGGTTTGTTCTCTGATAACCTTCCTCATGTGCGGCCACTAGAGTCAAGAGCCAACAGGTCCATGCAGGCCCACCTCAGGGGTGTTGCAGGTTCAGTTCCAGGCGACCACAACAGAGCAAGGATTGCAATAAAGAGAGTCATAACCTTTTTGCTTGTGGAGAATTGCGCTTTCAATTTTTGTGTATGTGGGAGGAAGGAGGGGAGACATCATTTGTGAATTCAGTGCAGTAAACTGAAGAGTAATAAAGTGAGGTCTGCCTGTAGTCAATAAACAACCAGGATGGAAACACAGAGACTTCATTCTATTTCCATCAAATTCCTGGAAGTAAGCCTCTTTGGCTCTGGTTAGCCCATCCTGTGCCCCATGTCCACCTCCTAACCAAATACTATCCAAGGTGATGTAATACTCTAATTGGTTGGTTTTCATTGAATCGTTAACTTGAAGACAAGGAGCAAAATCATTATGCAGCCTGAGTTTCACCAGCAATACACACAAGTGAGTAAAAGCAATAAAAGTAAATAATAATAATAATAATAATAATAATAATAATAATAAATTTTAAAAAAGAATCTCTGGAGAACTGAGCAGGTTTTCAGATTTTGTTCTCCTCCAGGTAATAATAAGAAGTGCTAGCCCATTAAGTGTAAGAAGCTTCCCTGAGATTATAAATTAATCTACATAAAAGCCAGAAGAATGTCTGGCCCAAAGTAAATACTATAAAACTGTTAACTGTAATCACAGAAGAATGATCCTGAAGAAAGAATAAACAGGTCCTAATAGGCAAGGTGGAGGTACAGAAGTTTAATCTAGATATTGAAAGGTGTATAACTGGATTTTGTAACAAACTGGTAAAGCAGGTTCGATCACTTTTTGCTTCTTTGATTCACAGTTTGAGAATGACAAGACATTTAAAAGATCTTATCTGGCCCTAGCTGGTTTGGCTTGGTGAAGAGAGCACAAGCCATCCAGACTGAAGGGTCCCAGTTCAATTTCAGTCAGGAGCACATGCTGGGTGGCAGGCTTGATCCCCAGTAGGGGGGCGTGCAAGAGGCAGCCATGCCATGATTCTCATCATTGGTGTTTCTATCTCTCTCTTCCTCTCCCTTTCTCTCTCAAGTCAATAAAAAATACATTTTAAAAAAAATAAAATATCTTTTCTGTCACCAAAACAAGGAACTTTGGTATATAATAAATATCCAATACTGATTATAGATGGGAGACTGATAGACACTGGAGTATACCCTCCTACACCAAATTCCAGCTATAGAAACAATAGGAACTATGACTATTCTCCCAAACTAAAAAGTGAATGCTTGGTGGAATAGAGAAAAAAAAAAAAAAAAAAAAATCACCCTAGACTAGATTAAAAGGGAACATTGTAGCCTAGAACACTAGCAAGACCATATAGGGAGGAATATACTGAGTGGCCAGATTATTATGATCTCTGAACACATAATAATCTAGCCACTCAGTATATATATTAGAGGTCCAGTGCATGAATTTGTACATGGGTGGGGTCCAGCCAGCCTGGCCAGGGAGAGGGGACCTGCCTGCCGGTCAAACTCCTGGTTGAGGGGACAATTTGCATATTAGCCTTTTATTATATAGGATATACACTGAGTGGCCAGATTATTATTCATTCAGAGATCATAATAATCTGGCCACTCAGTGTATATTTCTCTCCATCAGAAGGAAACAAGGCCAATGAATGCTCTGAGGTGTGATAGCTGCATGGGAGCCATCGTCAGGGAATATGAAGCCATCACACTCTGTATTCCCAATTCCCATGGACCTCACCAGCAGCTCATCCCATCCACTTCCAACTTTCAGTGAAAAGAAATAGACTGCAACCCTGACTGCACACCAGCTCCTCTCCCCAACTGAGCTGTGGAAGTCAAAACAGCAGACAGTCTTTTCAAAGGAGCGGGCAGTGATCCCCATTAGGATCAGGAGTTGGAGTCAGTGATTCCTGAAGGTGTATGTGGGAGGTGTATGAGATGAGATTAGACACAGTAGAACTGACTGAAAATCTGCATGAAACCCAACTGGTGTGGCTCAGTGTTTGGGCATTGACCTATGAACCAAGAGGTCACCAGTGTGATTCCTAGTCAGGGCACATGCTTGATCTCCAGTAAGGGGCATGCAGGGGGCAGCCCATAGATGTTTATATAGATAAAGGCCCTACAAAAAAGTTATTTGCTTTAGACCCTGTCTATCTCTCTCATCAGTGTTTCTATCTCTCTATCCCTCTCCCTTCCTCTCTCTCTAAAAAATCAATAAAAACATTTTTAAAAAAAGAAAAAAGAAAATCTGCATAAAAGCAAATGGTCTCTATATTCCTTTATCAACCCACTCAGGCAATTCTCCCTCTTCCCCTGAACAGGAGGCTAAACGTTTATCCTCTGATCAGAGCAAGGGGACTCTGGACTTGGGATGTGTCCTATTGAAAACAGAAAAGCTAAGTGAAAGCCAACACACTAACAAGTGAGTTCCCAGTTCTCTTTCTCCAAATGCTACCAAGAATGCTGATTGTCAGGCTTACACACCCCAATGAGGAAAGCGAAATAGCCGTCTCTAGAGAAACCAAGCAATGCAAGAGGACAGACCTGAAGATACCCATACTGAGGTTGCCCTCCCAAATGACTGGGTCTCTCTGCACATTCTTTTGAAAAGCTCCACCAATGAGCATAATCACCTTTTCTTAACATTCTTTTCCAATTACAGTTGACATTCAATATTATCTTAGCTTCAGGTGTGCGGCATAATGGGTAGACATTTATATAACTTACGAAGTGATCCCCCGGTAAACCTAATATCCACATGACACATGCATAGTTATTACATTACTGACTCTGTTCCTTCAGCTGTACTTTACATCCCCCATAACTTTTTTGTAATTACCAATTTTTACTTTTGAAATGTATTGCCTCCCGCTTAAATATGAAGAGAAAGCTAAATGTTTGGTGAGACATTTGAAAGAAAAAGGTATTCAGGAAAACAGGAACAGAAGTGTGAGGTTTTTTTTAAACTGTAATTACCATGTTCAGAAATATTAAAGATTTAGCATCCTTGAAACAAGAACAAAGTGTTTCCTAAAAGTAACAAAGAATAAGAAAAAGTTTTAATAGCAGAAAATTTTTAATTCCATAGAAGAGGTGGAGAAGTTGAGAAAGTCTCTAAGAAAATACTAAAAAATAAAAATAAAAATAAAAATAAAAAAAGAGCTGGAAAACAGAAGAGATAGTATAAAAACTACTGATCAGATGTTTAGGACACTATATTGTGGGGCTTCTTTGTTATGGAGCTTAGCCTATACTTTCGCTAATAGGAATACCCTCAAAATTCTGAGGGATGGAAGGTTATTTCCCATCCAGGATCCTATTTCTAGGCAAATCACAAATCAAATGTGAGTTAAATAATGACATTTTCAAACATATAAGATATCAAAAAAGACACCTCTTAAGCAATCTTCCTCAGAAATCTTCTGGAACAGGCTCCATGTGCACTGGCTGCACAATAAACAAATATGTAAGTGCTAATCTCACTCACCATCATCCTAAAAATTCACTAATGATCTATCATCCCTCACATGGGCCTATGGATTGTGTGATACATTTTTAATTGAGTTGTTTAGATAAGGAGCCTGCAAAAAAAAAATTTTTTTTGGACCCTGTACATCCTAGGAGGAGTCCTAATCAAAGCAACAGAGACTATTAAAAGAATGAGCACATAAGAATTTAAGAATGTGCTTTAAGAATGAAGAAGTCATAAATAAAACTTGGGAGTGGATTCATCAAAGTGACAAGGACAAAAGATGACACTAAGTGTCAGAAAACGGGTGTTAACAATATAAATCAAGCCCATGACACTTTGGAGGGGGGCATGTGGGGTGGTCAATGAGGGAAAAGGAGATATATGTAATAATTTAAAGAATGAAGAAGTCATAAAACTTGGGAGTGGATTCATCATAGTGATAAGGAGAAAAGGTGACACTAAGTGTCAGAGAATGGGTGGTAACAAATATAAATCAAGGCCATGACACTTTCTGGGCTAGTTCACCCATTCCCCCTCCCCTCCTTCAACTTCAGCCCCTCACGTATAAAGCAGGGATAAGATCTACTCTGTTTTATAAGATTAAAGTACACACATTCATTCCGTTCTCTCTCTCTCTCTCTCTCTCTCCTCTCTCTCTTTCTCTCTCTCTCTCTCTCTCTCTCTCTCTCTCTCTCTCTCTCTCACACACACACACACACACACACACACACACACACACACCTGGATTGTCAGCTAATTGCCAATTATTTTTTTGGAGATGGGGGTGGCAGTGTATGGATCTTAAGAAAGTCAATATCTGATTTGTTTTTTGTTTTTTTTTTCATTTACAGACATTAATTAAAAAAAAAAAACAGTGATGCCTGAGAATTAATTTTAAAGATCATTTATTTATGTTGGCAAAGTATAGCAGGCCTAACAGGCCTATGACTATTTACATAACATCCCAAGAGCCACTTTGGTTCTGGAAAGCCAGGAGGCAGAGCAGAACAAAGATGAGACTGAGAGATAAGTTGTTTTACATGATAAACTAAGAATAATATTGATGTCTTCAAGTATGCCATTAATGGGAAGAGGATAAAGGGAGGGGGAAGGGAGATAGCCTGGGAATAAGCAAAGTCAAGGTAAGGTAAGATATTTCCACAACAAGGAACCTGTGGGTTGGGCATGGGGGTACTGGAGAGTCAAGTAGGCCACAGAGCAATTTCTGGTGGCAGGAATGATTGCAAAAATGTTAAGAATGTAGATGGCTAGTATTAATCATTGCGAATGATCCCGTCTTTATTTTAAATTGTGATATTTTGTTGATCATGGTTATTTATCTTGATTACTGGCTTTTTGTGAAGCCCTTTAAATGTTGCTCTTGAGGTTAAGTACCACTCGCCTCACACCAGTCCCTGCCTGGTTATTACCTCTTCAACCTTCAGTACAAGTCTACTAGGCAGAACACCTTTTTAGGTTAGTAATAGTTTTTGTTTTTGTTTTTTAATATATTTTATTGACCCCCCCAGTCCGCAGGCCGACGCTCTAGCCACTGAGCCAAACTGGTTTCGGCTAGTAATAGCTTTTAAAAAATGGTTCAACATAGGATGGAGCAAGGAAGCCATCAACAGTAAGCAGGACATAAAAAGTTTTCTAAAGTCAGTATGAACAAGGAATTTGAATAATGTAGGATTACACAGTAAACATGAGAAAGGGAAAGATAAACAGACTTTGGGATGGCTCGGGGGTGTGGGCATGGATCCCAGAGAAAGAATGGAATTTCTCTGTCCCCTGGACCCTCTGCTGGACTGCACAACGCATTTGTCCTTCAATCTTTACTTCTCAAAAATGGAGTGAGAAGCCCAAGATGCCGTGGGCCTGGCCAGCTGTTTGGTCCTGAAAAGAAGGGCCAAGAACTGGATGTTGGATCCTTGAGGAAAATAGATTCCAGTGGGGCAGGAGGGACTGAACAGGATTAATCTCTCAACCTCTTTACACAAATGTTGGGAAGAGCCAGCTTCAGAACAAGTAAAGCCAAGTCCTCTAGAGATGCCAGTTTGCTGGCCAGGCAGCTTAAGAGGCTTATCTTGACACCAGGCTTGCTTAAAATGCAAATTGGCTACAAACAAGAGTGCTTGGAGTCCATACCTCCTGCACCGATGAAGGTGGGGAGGTGAGAGCAAGGCACAGAGCCTCTGGATCCCTGTTCCGCTCTTGTTCTGGATGAACCCAACCTTTCATTTTCCTTGTGTCAGCAACCAAGCGTGAGTACTGCTAGGGAAATCCCTGAGCCATGTTTCTCTACCTTTTCCTCCTTTGTTGCCCCTACAATAAGGTGACCGCTTTTGGAGGGACAGTCCCAATTTTTAACAATTTGTCCCGGGTCCTGATTTTTGGAAAGAATTCACGACAAGCTAGGGAACGGCAGGAGAATGGGAAGGGAACATACTTGTGGTCATGTGGCTATTTAGCCAGGATATGAGTTTATATTATTTTTGTTAATTTTATAATGTTAAATTTTAATAATAACAAATAATTATTGAAAACTGATTATCAAGAACTGCTTATCAAAGTTCGCAATGACGAAAACATTTTGTAACCATCTCTCAGACGATACACATCGTACTATGTGCTAGTAAGCTAGTTAAACAGTGATGTCATTATAAATCAACTATTCAGATAATTTAGGTAAGTTATTTATTTATTTATTTATTTATTTATTTATTTATTTCATAAATACATAAATTTTCTTGAATTTAGTAGACAGTACTCCTATTATTTATATTTTATAGTGGCAGCAAAAAGTCTAGCGCCAGCCTGGTATGTGACACTTATGACTTACGTCACAATTAAGTGTTGAGACTTTGAAAGCCACTTTATGTGTGAAACATAATTTAACAAATTCTTGTGAAAAATTTCATGATCTTTTAAACAACGACAGCAATCTACTAAAAAAAAAATCACTCAAATGAGAAATATGCCAAAGAATAAAATAATACTATACATAATTTTTTAAATATATATTTTATTGATATTTTACAGAAAGGAAGAGAGAGAGAGATAGAGAGTTAAAAACATCGATGAGAGAGAATCATCGATCAGCTGCCTCTTGCACACCCCCTACTGGGGATGTGCCCACAACCAAGGTATGTGCCCTTGACCGGAATCGAACCTGGGACCTTTCAGTCCGCAGGCTGACGCTCTATCCACTGAGCCAAACCAGTCTCGGCTACATAATTTTTTTATTTATTATATTTGTAAATTGTACTTATGTTGAAAATTTAAAAAATATATATATATATAATATATATATATCTATATAACAATACTATTTTTCCATTCTATGAAAATTTTTGTTGTTCAATATAGATCAAATTTTTAATCAAGAACTCCCCCTTCTCCGCCCCCACCCCACCCCCCACACTCCACCCCACCCCACCCCGCCCCACCCTCCCGTCAGTGGTGTCCTGCTTTACCAATGTTAAAATCTCGTCACCTTACCCTACAAAGCCTGTAAGACGTGTTTTTCCTAATCGATCTCTGTCCTGCTCCAGGAAACCTGAATCTGTTTATGTACGTGGCCTTTGGAAGGCCACCAACCACTGTAATAACTAAGACGTTGTTGCCCCACTGTGAGAGTGCACCATCTGAGGCCAGTTCCTTCACATCTTCCAGGTTTATCTCCTCCCTCAGGGTCTTCTCATCACTTACCCTTATTCTCCTGCATCCCAGCCTCTCCCTCTCACTGGCTCGGTGGCTCACCCACCTCCCCCTATGGCCCTCTCTGTTCCCTTCCGGCCTTCTTTCTTGAAAGGCAGGTTGCACTCTCCATCTCTCTACTGAACCTGTTCTCCATAATTTCACAAATGAATTGTGTCTCCCACACACGCACACTCGTTCAGCCAGCAATTCCATGTAACAGAACTTTTAGCAGCACTTGCCTAGGAGATAGCAAAACTGAATGCAGGTGTTCACAACTGTTTCTAGAAAGCTGGAGATGTTAAATAACCATAAATATTGAGCAACACTGGTATGCCTAATTCTTAGTGGACCTAGGACTTGGTTCAAATGACTGTATACAATCCAGCCTGTGTAGTCAATGCAGTCTGCCTGTCCATCGTATAAGCTTTCAACTTTAATTCGTGTAAACATTAGGAACACCCCCTTTAAACATCCTTGACTTACTCCTCTCCATGACAACTCAGCCAATGTCTTTTGTGTGCAGCAATTTCACTAATGATCCATCATCCCTCACATAGGCCTGTGGATTGTGTGATACATTTTTAATCAGGTTATTTATATAGATAAAGGGCCTGCAAAAAATTATTTGCTTTGGACCCTGTACATCCTAGGAGTCCCAATCAAAGCAACAGAGACTATTAAAAGAATGAGCACATAAGAAATTAGGAATGTGCTTTAAGAATGAAGAAGTCATAAATAAAACTTGGGAGTGGATTCATCAAAGTGACAAGGACAAAAGATGACAGTGTCAGAGAATGGGTGTTAACAATATAAATCAAGCCCATGACACTTTGAGGGGGGTGGGTATGCGGGGAGTCACTTTAATTATCCTCTGTCTGAAAAGCAAAGACAGCTGTGTCGTTTTCTTTTATTTGTTTGTTTTACTTTGTTCCTGGGTGTTTTTCTATTCTGGTAACCTTTTATCCTTTGCACCCTTTCCTAGAACTCTAACCCAGAGAAGTAAAACCGTCAAGTACATAAGGATGTAAGGACAAGCACGCCCTTTGTAGCATTCTGCATCGGTCATAACAGTGGAAGTCACTGCATGCTCATCAACAGAGGAATGGCTGGTGCACTGGGGAGCACCATGCAGCCATTTAAAAGAATGAGTCAGCGGCATAACTATTGAAGTGCAGAGGTTCCCAAGAGATCTATCTCTTGAGTGAGAAACTTCCAGAAAATGTATGCCATGCAGCACAACTCCTTTTTTAAACAACCAAAATCAACCACTCCCTGAAGTGTGTTCATGATTGAAGATGCACCTATGAATCCACAGAATCTTGAGCAGACCCTTTGGGCTTGACCTGGGGCCACAGAGATGGGGAAAGTGAACAGGCAGCAAATGGGCAAGACTCTGCCAGCTTTTATTCTCTCTCTGGATGGCTCCTTGGGAGAAAACCTTCTTTGACTCTCCTCTGAGCCTGGAGTGCTTCCTCTCCAGCACCCTTTCGAGGCCCCACAAAGACTGTCCCTTCCCCTCCACACCCTCCCTTTGGTATCCAGAGCTGTTGAATGAGGAAGAGGGGGTAAATCTGCATTAAGGGCCTGGAAGAAAAGAGATTGAGACTTGCATTACTTTTTACATTGTTCAATATTAATGAAGTCCCTCTGAAAGATTGAGAAGGTTCTACTAGAGATCCCTCCACAGGAAAGAACCCTTAAGAACCAAGAGGGATCCCTCTAGGGAAAGTGATCTGGTTAAATGACCAGGCTCCTCACTAAGACCTGAAGTTTTAAGAGGCTGCGGCTGGATAGGGCCCTGACACAGTCCCTTAGCACTACAGTCAAGCTTGCAAACCTTGCCCAAGGCTGTGTGAACTAAGGATTGGGAAGTTCAAGTGTATGTCACTCATGTGGCCTAGGCAGGGATTCCTGCAGCACTAGCCAGTGACCCGGTAGATGGTGCAGGATAATGTTCCTCGGTTATACCTTTGCACGTGCACAGAAGCAAGTAACAGCAGTCAGAGAGGGAAGTGCTGGATGGACTTCCTGCAAGTAGGGAGAGTGGGCACTCTAATTACTAATTGGAAAAACAGATACAGTTTCTACCCTGAAACCAGATCCTATATTTACATAGTTTGAAGTTTCATGTTTGTATGTCCAATTTGGCCCCAAGAAACAAATGCAAATTGATGTAGCCCCATGCCAAATCTGGGCTCCAAACGCTCATGTGGCAGGGACAACAAAGTTGTCCTCTAAGTTGGTTGCAGTTGCAGCCACGTTGGCATAGGAGAAAGGAAGGGGATAAAATTATTCTTGTGTTTAGAAAAACACTTTAACAATCATTTTTTATCCTTACCAGAGGATATTTTATCATTGATTTTTTGTTGTTGTTGTTGTTGTTGTTGTTTTTAAAAGAGAGGGAAAAAGAAATATCAAGGTGAGAGAAAGATATCAATTGATTGTCCCTGTAGGAGTCCTGACCAAGGCCCATTCCAGGGAGAAGCCTGCAACTGAGGTATATGCCCTTGACTGGAATCAAACCTGGGACCCTTCAGTCCACAGACCAACACTCTATCCACTGAGCTAAAACAGCTAGGGCTAACAATCTTTTTTGTCTATAAAATGTAAGGTCCATTCCTCTTACCCATACCCTCTGGGGAAACAACAGTGAGAGCAACTTTAATCAAGAAGCTAACTTGTTGCCGAAACCGGTTTGGCTCAGTGGATAGAGCATCAGCCTGCGGACTAAAGGGTCCCAGGTTCCGATTCCGGTCAAGGGCATGTACCTTGGTTGTGGGCACATCCCCAGTAGGAGGTGTGCAAGAGGCAGCTGATCAATGATTCTCTCTCATTGATGTTTCTAACTCTCTATCCCTCTCCCTTCCTCTCTGTAAAAATCAATAAAGTATATTAATAAAAAGAAGAAGAAGAAGAAGAAGAAGAAGAAGAAGAAGAAGCAGCAGCAGCAGCAGCAGCAGCAGGTGCTAACTTGTTTTGCAAAGAGAGGTAATAAGAATGTGGGAGTCATTTACTGGCACAGAGACCAGGGCCCAGGGAGTCTGCAGAAAAAGGGTTTAGCTTTGGTGTGCACATGTGGCAGATGTGGGCTTCCCTGCTGCAAAAGGCCCAGGAAAGTCAAGCCCTCAGTCCTTCCTGTGGCTCACATTAGGAAAAAATGGTAACTGTAAGGACAAATCAAACATGGTAAATAGGAGGCTTGATTCTCCCTGTTGAACATAGATTTTCCCCACCTCCCTTTTCTTAGAGCATTTACTTTAGCAAACTTGTAACTATAAGTTCTTTGTCTCTTTGAAATGTGTGTAGATCTTTCTAGAAGCTAAATAAGCGTCTTGTCAGTTTTGTGCCACAGGAATGTCTTTCCTAAGGACCTGGGAACCAGTTTTTTTAAAATCTAGGAAGACAGCAGCCCTATCTCCCAGTTTCTGTGAGTGGGTGGGAACCTAACTGAGATGGGCTCCTTGCTCTAAGTTGCAAAACTATATCCTATATAATAAAAGGCTAATATGCAAATCGACTGAACAGTGGAACAACCTATAATTGCTATAATGCACACTGACCACCAGGGAGCGCTCAACACAGGAGCTGCCCCCTGGTGGTCAGTGCACTCCCACAGCGGGAGTGCCGCTCAGCCAGAAGCCAGGCTCACGGCTGGCAAGCGCAGCGGTGGTGGGAGCTCTCCTGTATCTGCAGCAGTGCTAAAGACTCTCAGATAAATCCAACGCTCCTAAACTGGACTGTGAGAGGGATATCTGATGGGGTGCGGGCCTAAGCTGGCAGGCAGACATCCCCCAAGGGATCCTGGACTGGGAGAGGGCACAGGTCAGGCTGAGGAACCCCACCTTCAGGGCATGAATGTCATGCACCAGGCCTCTAGACTTGTCATAAAAATATAAGGACTGCTGAAACTGGTTTGGTTCAGTGGATAGAGCATCGGCCTACGAACTGAAGGTCCCAGGTTCAATTCTGGTCAGGGGCATATACATTGGTTGCAGGCACATCCCCAGTGAGGGGTGTGCAGGAGGCGACTGGTCGATGTTTCTAGCTCTCTATCCTTCTCCCTTCCTCTCTATAAAAAATCAATAAAATACATTTATATATATATATATATATATATATATATATATATATATGCTTTGTTTTTCCTATTATTAAGCCTATTAATTATGCAGATGGTCACCAATTACCAGGTGAAGTTGGAATGAAGCATGTGACAAGTGGTGGCATCAAGCCCCTTCCTTGAGGAACAGTTATTGTCTATCTTGGGAACGTGTAATGTTGTGCCTGGTTGGCTACATAAAAGGGTGAGGTTTCTCTGTCTTTACAATCTCTTAGTGGATTGTCTATGATGCACATCACACTGGTTCGTGCTTATTCAATAATAAATCCATCCTCTTTCTTTACTGCCTTCATGGAGAGGATTTTCTGGGTTGGGAAATTTTGTTTTTAATTATTTCCCCCAACATAATGTGTGTGCTTAAAAAGGAAAAGAGAAAAAGAAGTCAGAGGAAGAGTCTGAAGTAATAAGACCCGTAGTGGGAGGCTGGGACCTGTGGAGGGACATGGAGAAACAGTATGTGGTGGCAAAGGCAGAGGCATTTCTGAGGAGTGATGCTGGCATTTAGTTGGGAATTGTTTCCACTCTGCAAATCCTATATAATAAAAGCCTAATGTGCGAAGTGTCTGACCGTTCTATCGTTGGACCAGTTGCTATGACATGCACTGACCACTAGGGGGCAGACACTCCAACCAGTAGGTTAGCTTGCTGGGGTCTGGCTAGGTTAGATGGGCCAGATGTGCTCTGGAACCCTCTCTCGGCCCCTCCCTGCTCTGATCATGCACCAGTGGGTCCCTGAGCCTGGCCTACACCCTCTCGAAATTCAGGCCCCCTCGGGGGATGTCAGAGAGCCGGTTTTGGCCTGATCCCTTCAGGCCAGGCCGAGGGGCCCCACCAGTGCATGATTCATGCACTGGGCCTCTAGTAAAAGAATGCTAGCAGCTAAATACATACTGTTCTAAGTGTTTTAAACATTAACTCGTTTAACTCATGCAATAACTTGGATTACTGTTCTTGGTATTCATCCCCAACCCCCACTGCCGTGTGACCTCATAGCACAGTAGAGTGGGGAGAAGGTATCTATCACCAGCAGAGAAGCAGGCTGATGTATGGACTGATTCTGGAAGTAGGGATTGAGACAAACTCTCTTTTCTAGGCAAAAGTGACCCCTGAAGGGTGTGTGTGGAAAGGCCAGATTCAGTTACTGCATAGGATGGGAATGTGAGCCAAACTATTCGCATAGGACAGGATAGAGTGATCCAAAAACTGGATGAAATGAGGGCCAGCATATGGCTGATACTAGTCCAGAGCACGGAGGATGTAGGCAGGAGTGGGCTTAGAAGATAAGGGGAAGGGCATCCAGTACAGATCAGACACTTCCGTGAGGTCTGGAGTCTGGAGGGCAGGACTAGAATCCTTTTTATCCGCAACAATAAAGTCATTTTTGAGGGTTTGGCTCAAGAAAGCAGATTTCATTGCCCTGGCTTAACCCAGCCAGCAGTCATATTCACTGTGAGCCAAAAGCTTACAGAGACTTAGGCCAAGAAGATCTAGATTAGGGACCTACAAGGGGCTTCATCTGGTTGCCGGGTAGGTGACAAAGCCTGAGCCCTGAATCATCTTTTTTTTTAATTTTGTTATTAAATTATTATCTGTGTACATATTTTAACATTGCCCCCTCTCCCCCCGAATCATCTTTCTAATGTGTACCAAGGTCCTGGCCAGCGCTGTCCCACTCCTGTTCCCTGGTTTCCTCCCCTGAGTGCCATGAAGAACCTGGAAGCAAGAGGGAAGAAGAAAGAACTTTGTGCCTAATAAAAACTGTTCACGTATAATTTTTTAGAATTCTGGTAGAGGAAGCAGGCGCCATGGTCAGTAAAATGAGGCCATTATAAATATTTACCTGGAATACAGTGAAGGGGGAAAGGCTGCATTCACCTGGAAAGGGCAAAGTTCATGAGAACTGGCCATGTATTCTGGGCGCCTATGTGACTCCATACGGCACCCTAATACCCGGCCCCCTACCACTCCCTGCACCCATGAAGAAGGTCGGACAAAAGGAGGCTCTCACTGTCTGCCTCAATAGGCCTCCTTCCATAGCTGGTGTTTCCAGGACCCTAATGCCAGGAGGCTTGAAACCAGGCAGGGAGCAAGTCTTTGAGCTGCTACTTCTCCAGGTCCTAGGCAGCCTGGCAACCTCTGGTCATTTATGGAAGGACTGGGCTCAGATGCGGTCGAAACCAGGAACTGAAGACTTATGCCATGCAGTGTTTCCCAAACTTTTGACATATGTGTGCCCCTTCTATAATTTTCGTAACGCTGAGTAACCCTCGTACTCATTAGAACGTAGAATTAGGCGCAGCTAAGCACGGTGCAGTGCATATCCCCACCAAACTCCCACCAAACTCTTCCCGTACCCCGGAGGGTAGGCATACCACACTTTGGGAAACACTGACTTACGGGACCGTAACGGGCCTGGCAGCCCAGGGAAGCCTCCCAGGCTGGCCTTCCATAGATTGGCCATCGCCTTCCCACTTCCCGGTTCAGAAAAAGGGAAACTTCCCTGCAGAGAGGGAAGGCCGACTCACCCCTCAACTAGCTCTCCAAAGGCCTGGAGGCCCCGGGGAGTGTCCTCATCCTCGCCCCCTCCCACCTGGAGGCTCTGCGGCCCCCTACTCTGGGCCCCTTTATCTCCCCACAGCAGCTCAGCCAGTAGGCGCTGCCCTTCCCGTCTACTGGGCAGCTGGCAGGTTGGGGCTCGTCTGGGGCGGAGACTCGGGAGCGCCTTAAAGTAGGGAGGAGGGCGGGACCCAGACCCATCATCTTTCAAGGCCGGACTGCCTCCGGGCATCCAGACTCACACCGGCGGCACCGAGCGGCTCCCCCTCGCCATGGGCCGCTACCGCATCCGCGTGGCCACCGGGGCCTGGCTCTTCTCCGGGTCCTTCAACCGCGTGCAGCTGTGGCTGGTGGGGGAGCGCGGGGAGGCGGAGCTGGAGCTGCAGCTGCTGCCGGCGCGGGGCCAGGTCAGCGCGGGAAGCCGGGACCCCAATCCCCGCCGGGCTCACGGCAGGAGGACGGGGGCGAGTAACGGCGCGAACGCGCCCACTGGGACTTCCAGGAGTTGGGACGCTGGCCCCTAAGCGGGGAGAGGGCCGGGCTGGGCTCAACCCCTTTCTCCCTCCCGCACCCACCGTGGTCCTCGCAGCCTCCGCTACTTTCCCAAGTGACCCCAGGCTAGTGTCCTGGGATGAATGGTCACAGGGAAGGTCCCAGGAGAGCGGGGCGCGGGGAGAGCTCAGTTAGTGGACCAGGCTGTGATGATGCTCCGCGTTCCATTCAAGTCACTCAGGGCCTCGCCCCAAGTTCCTGTCTTCCCGGTGAGATGGGGCGTCTGAGACCTACAGTCAGCACGGTGTTGGGAGGAAGCAATGCTGTCTCTGGAGGCCATGTCACCGGACTCCACAGAGGACCCCGCACCCTCAGTTAAGCGTCCTCTCCCGGGTCCCCGCTACTATTTCTCACCGGGTTCTGGTCCCCACAGGTGGAGGAGATTGAACAGGACATTCCCCAGGACTTGGGGCCACTGCAGTTCGTGAAGTTGCGCAAACACCACTCCCTGGTGGACAACGCCTGGTTCTGCGACCGCATCACCGTGCAGGGCCCGGGAGCCTTGGAGGAGGCCGCCTTCCCCTGCTACCGCTGGGTGCAGGGCGAGGGCCTGCTGACCCTGCCCGAGGGCACCGGTGAGGGGCTGCCTGGGGAAGTGGGTGGGGGACCCAGGGAGTAGAGGGAAAGGAGGATGGTGGGTGGGAAGGAGGGAGGATCGCACTGAGGATGGTCCTAAAGGTTTGAAAAAGTGCGTGCTCAGTAGGTTAAGGATGGCCAAGGCAGGCAATGAGGGGAAATGTACACATGAAATGAAAAAGACTGGAAGTGGGACTGGACAGGGAAGTGAGTGATGTGTGGATCCCACCCCCAAGAATGTGAGCAGAGGGAATGGGAGAGGCAGCCGTGCTGGGAAACAGAAGAGCCAAAGTAAAGGGGAAAGGAGATCTCCATGTGACTGGGAACAAGTT
Source organism: Pipistrellus kuhlii (assembly GCF_014108245.1). Classification (NCBI taxonomy): domain Eukaryota; kingdom Metazoa; phylum Chordata; class Mammalia; order Chiroptera; family Vespertilionidae; genus Pipistrellus; species Pipistrellus kuhlii. The sequence continues at coordinate 9,302,505 of NW_023425522.1, read as the reverse complement.
AGGGCAGGGACAGGTAAGGCTAGCACATGTGACCCCTGAGAGGAGGCAGGGAAGGGAAGCAATACATGGCATGACCATGAAGAGCTGGTTTGGCTGAGACAACATGGAAAGACACCTGTGAGGGCAGGGAGCACACTGATGTGTCGGAACAAATGAGGATAGCAAATGTTGAATTACTGTGGGAAATAAGAGACAGGAACGCAGAGACAAACGGGAGCAAGAACAGGTAAGGCTGGAAACATTACATATCTGACGTTGATACAGGTGAGTGTAAGTACTGATAAGAGCAGGAAGAAGTCAGTAAACACGGACTTCGGTAGTAAGCCTAGGAAAGATGAAGACAGGTAAAGAAAGCAAACAGCTTTTGAGAACAGCTGGAGGTGTGGCAGGTGAGAGGCAAGAAGTGAAAAGTCACCAAAGCCATATGTTGTAGAAAACAGGTGTGGGCATAGGGGTGACTACAATTTTATCACTGGCCCTAGCCAGTTTGGCTCAGTGGATAGGCCCTTGACCGGAATCAGCCTGCAGACCTAAGGATCTGGGATTCGATTCCAGTCAATGGCGCAGACCTTGGTTTCAGGCTCCTCCTCGGACCAGTTCCTGGTAGGGACTTGTGCAAGAGGCAAGCAATCAATTTGTTTCTTTCATATCGATGTTTCTCTCTGTCTTTCCCTCTCTCTTCCACTCATCCTGAAAAATCAATGGAAAAATATCCTCGGGTGAGGATTAAAAAAAAAAAAAAGATTTTGTCACCTTAATTCAGGTGATTTATCCAACCATAGATATTGATGAAATAGGATCAGGTAGGGAAAGATGAATTAAGGAACAAGGAAAATGGTGGCGAACATGACACTTAGGCCTCAAGGCAAGAAATGAGGGCTGAGGTAAGTGAGACCAGGAGGACAAAGTTGGGACAAAAGTGTATGGGGACTCAGTGAACTGAGGCACAGTCAGGAATAAAAGCAACAGAGCACAACTGAACCATGGACCACGATATGAAAAGGACGGTGAGGACAAGCAGCACAGGACCACACAAAACTGTGGCCGATTGCCTTCATGTCTCCCCAGCCCGCCTGCCAGGAGACAATGCATCGGATGTGTTCCAGAAACATCGAGAGAAGGAACTAAAGGAAAGACAGCAAATATACCGGTGACCACCCACCCATATTAGACCCCAAGTTTCACCCCCTATCCCCTGACCCTGCCCACATCACTGACCCAAACCCTGTCCCCATGTCCTAGCTGGGCCACCTGGAAGGAGGGCTTACCTCTGACAATAGCTGCAGGCAGTGAGGATGATCTACCTCCAAATACGAGATTCCACGAGAAGAAGAGGCTGGACTTTGAGTGGACACTGAAGGCTGGGTGAGGAAAAGCTGGAGCTCAGTAGAGTAAGGGCTGGGAGACCCAGGAATGGTGGTAAATAGTGAGGGGCTGAGGAATCAGCTAACGGGTTCATGCCTCAATGCCTGTCCTAGGACACTGGAGATAGCCCTCAAGCGTGTTCGCACCCTCCTGAGCTCCTGGAATCATCTGGAGGATTTTGATCAGATCTTCTGGGGTCAGAGGAGCTTCCTGGCTGGTAAGTAATTCCCCCAGGTGTCTATAAACCTGTGATGACCCCTTTGGATGACCCAACCTTCATACTCCATAGTCCCCAATAAGGCCTTGCCAGATGAGACATCATCTCAGAGAGGGGCTGCATACAGGGCAGTCATATGCCTGATCCCTGGGGTAGAGCCTGAGGAGGGTTTTGGTGAATATCCTCCTCCTCTTAGGGTGGTAAACCCCCAATACAGGATACAGATGATGTATTATAGAATCATACACCTGAAACTTACATAATTTTATTAGCCAATGTCACCCCAATAAATTCAATTTTTTTAAAAAGAATATCCTCCTCCTAACCTCCACTCTGACCCACAGAGAAGGTTCACCAGCGCTGGCAGGAAGATGAGCTTTTTGGCTACCAGTTCCTCAATGGCGCCAACCCCATGCTGCTGAGACGCTCCACCTCTCTGCCCTCCCGGCTGGTGCTGCCCTCAGGGATGGAGGAGCTTCGGGCCCAGCTGGAGAAAGAACTCCAGGTACAGCCTCCCACCCTACATTGTTCTCTCCTTGTCTGTGTAGGAAGCAGTGGTGAAGAGGAACTAAAAGTGAGTCGGGTGAGGGAGGCTGTGGTAACCCTTGTCCTTGGGTGAAGCGTCCTGTGCTGGAAAACAACCCAGAGAGGATAAAACATATAGAAGGAACTCCCAGCATGGATGTGCAAGGTGCATGCAGGTGGGGCCAGATGTTAACTGGGACAAACACATTCCCAGTGTTCACGGGTAACAAAAAGGTAAAGAACGCAGTCAGCCCAGCGGCCTGGCTCAGTGGTTGAGCATTGACCTATGAACCAGGAGGATAGGGTTTAATTCCCGGTCATGGCACATGCCCAGATTGCAAGCTTGCTCCCCAGTAGGGGGCATGCAGGAAGCAACCAATCAATCTGTCTCATCATTGATGTTTCTCTCTCTCCCTCTCCCTTCCTCTCTGAAATCAATAAACATATATATTTTTTTTTAAATGCATTGCCAGGTGGGGAGAACTGAGGAGTTTCAGGGAGGAGGAAAGCTGGATACAGAAAAGATGAGCTGGGGGTAAGGCAGACAAACAAAGCAGGATGTGAGCATGTCCGTGTGCCTGTGTCTGGATTCCGTGGCAATGGTAGTCAGGGAACCTCTGTGGATTACTTGGCAGAGGAGGTGAGACTTGGACAGTGAGTGGAACAGTTTGCTGAGCTGATGGGCGCCCAACACGGGGACCAGAACGTTGGGGGACACTGGGGAAGGGGCACAGCCATCTTGACACGGGAGAGTTTGCAATGCCTACAATGCAGACTGGATCGAGGTGCCAGGTTCTAAACCCGGGCCTGCCACCACAAAGCCTGCACAAGCCATCAATCCACACTCAGTGGTTTCTTCATTTATTTAAAATGAGAGAATTGGACAAGATGCTCTGGTTCTGCCAGTAGGGCTCTGTTACTAATATAGGATAATGGCAAGACACTAGATAAATGTCTTTATTTTTTTAAATATATTTTATTGATTTTGTACAGAGAAGAAGGAAGAGAGAGAGTTAGAAACATCTATGAGAGAGAGTCATCGATCAGCTGCCTCTTGCACACCCCCTACTGGGGATATGCCCGCAACCAAGGTAAATGCCCTTGACCGGAATCGAACCCGGGACCCTTCAGTCCCCAAAGCTGACGCTCTATCCACTGAGCCAAACCGGTCTTGGCAATGTCTTTATTTTTTAATTAAATTTATTGGACTGATCTTGGTTAATAAGATTAAGTATTACAAAAACCGGTTTGGCTCAGTGGATAGAGCGTCGGCCTGTGGACTGAAAGGTCCCAGGTTCAATTCCAGTCCAGGGCATGTACCTTGGTTGTGGGCACATCCCCAGTAAGGGGTGTGCAAGAGGCAGCTGATGAATGATTCTCTCTCATGAATGTTTCTAACTCTCTATCCCTCTCTCTTCCTCTCTATAAAAAATCAATAAAAAATATATTTAAAAAAAAGATTAAATATATTTAAATATCTCCCTCCCACCTTTGCCCTATCCTTGTAGATTTTGTATTCTAACCACAGATATGTCCAACTTTTCCCCAGAACGGTTCCCTGTTTGAAGCTGACTTCATCCTTCTGGATGGAATTCCAGCCAATGTGATCCGAGGAGAGCAGCAGTACCTGGCTGCCCCCCTCGTCATGCTGAAGCTGGAGCCCAGTGGGAAGCTGCTGCCCATGGCCATCCAGGTGAGGCACCTGGGGCATCTGCCTCCCAACACTGCCCTCTGTTTACCCAACCTCTGCTCCCAGGGGCCCAGCCCCGGCTCTGGGCTCCCAAATGCCATCCTCACAAGTGAGACGTGTCCTCCTGTCAGTCTTTGCTTACAGCCTGGTTTTCCCTGACTCACCCAACTGGAAGTACTTGTTCAAGAGTCATAATGGCCTCTTGGAGTTCTCACCCTGTACTCAGTGGTTCTCAAACTTTAGTGTGCGTTAGTTAGAACCACCAGCAGGGCTAGTTAAAACACAGGTTCTGGGCCCACCACCAGGTTTTCTGATTCAGTAGATCTTGGGTGGGGACTGAGAATTTGCCTTGCTAACAAGTTCCAAAGTGATGCTGCTGCTGCTGGTTTGGGAACATACTCTAAGAATCACTGGTTACTCTCTCGGTAGCCTTGACTCTAAATACACATTGTTTCCTGAATATCTTTTCTCCCAAAGTTCTCAACATTCAGCAAATACTGTCAACTATCTAATACATCCAACTTCTCCTTTCAATCCCCCCACCCTAACTCAGAACCTCACCACATTTCTCCAAAACCACTGTTAGAATCTCTTTACTGGGCTCCTGCTTCTGACTCTCCTGCCTTCAACCTGACCATCATGGCTCGGGACTAAACCCGGGCCTGCCACCACAAAGCCTGCACAAGCCATCAACCCACACTCAGCGGTTTCTTCATTTATTTAAAATGAGAGAATTGGACAAGATGCTCTGGTTCTGCCAGTAGGGCTCTGGTACTAATATAGGATAATGGCAAGACACTAGATAAATGTCTTTATTTTTTAATTAAATTCAAGCAAGCACAAGTGAGAGGCCGGGTGGAAAGGTCCTCGTTCCTCCTACTAGATTATAACTTCCTGGGTAAGAATAAGCTTATTCAGTCCTCTATGTTTCCCCCAGAATGGTGACCATAATGTCATTCATAAAGTAGAAGTTCAATAAATGTTCAATTTCTTTTTCCCAGATCCAGCCTCCCAGCCCCAGCTCCCCCACCCCACCACTGTTCCTGCCTTCAGATCCTCCACTTGCCTGGCTCCTGGCAAAGTCCTGGGTTCGAAATTCAGATTTCCAACTGCATGAGCTCCAGTATCACTTGCTCAACACTCATCTGCTGGCTGAAGTCATCGCTGTCGCCACCATGAGGTGCCTCCCAGGACTGCACCCTGTCTTCAAGGTAAATCCTCTACCTTGCTCAGACCCAAGAGGAGAAATGGCCAATATCAAATATCAAATGATACTGCAGCAGCAAAAAACAATGTTTATATCCATTTTTTGAAAGAAAAGGAAGACTGTGTCAATATCTTAAGACTTGCATTTTAATTGCATCAAGTCACCTAATGTTTCTTCAGGACATGTTATAAAGGAACCCTCTGAAATTACAGAGACCTGGCAATCTAGCAATGATCCTGGAGTATTGCTGGACTGTTGTTAGGAAAACCAAACCCTTGCTCCTGTCATAGCAGATTTATTGTTTATCCAGGAAGACAAGTGATGCCTATAAGAACCAACCAGATGAATAACATCGGGAATTAGAATTTAAAATCATGAGACAGCCTATAAACACCACAGTATTGACAGAGAATGCCCCACCCTAACTGAGGAGTCTGCTGTAGGAATGGATCAAAAGGCAAGGAGAGCAGTCCGGTGGGTTACTTATACCTGCCCAGGAAATAGGTGGAGAAAGACATGCAAGGTGGTTTCAGGAATGACAAGAAAACAAATCAAAGACTTCGTGAAAGGAGGAAACAACAGGTGCACATGCCTGTGAATAAGACCGAAGAGAGAAAGATCACAGGTCCGAGCTATAACACTTAAGAGTCCAGAGGATGGATGGGTTGTAATTTTTTAAGAGAGTGAGCTCAGTATCTACTGCTAGGCACAAGGCAGCAAAATAAGACTTGTGCTTGCTTGAAAGAATTCTCAAAATCTTTGTTGTTGTTGTTGTTGTTGTTAATCCTCACCTGAGGATATTTTTCCATTGATTTCTAGAGACAGTGGAAGGGGGCGGGGGAGGGGGCAGAGAGAAACATAGATGTGAGAGAGACATATGGATTGGTTGTACACACCTGGGGCTGGGGATGGGGCCTACAACTGAGGTACCTGCCCTTGACTGAAATCAAACCCAGGACCCTTCAGCCTTCAGACTGACACTCTATTCACGGAGCATGGGGAGGGTGCAGCCCCCATGTTGCTTCAGTAGGTAGCTTAGAATGCCTCCTTTTATTCTGACTAAAGGTACTCACCCCCTAAAAGCCAACTGTGAAGCGACCAGAAGAGTGTGGTTTTGATAATGAGTAGAGGGGTAATTATGAGCTATGAAGATGCAAATGATAGAAATATAAAAGAAAATCAAAAGGGGCTGATTCTTTAAAATCAAACACTCAGTGTGGAAATAATGAAGATAAATGACAACAGCTGAGACTTGAGGACTTCTTTGTGTACTATACTTTCTTCATACGTCACTCACCTAAGCATCACCACTGCCTCCCGAGATGAGAAACCCTATTATCACCCCCTGTTGGCAGATGAGGGGATAGATAGGGGATGAGACAGATTATTATTAGAGGGCCCATTACGTTGGACAGGATCTAAGTGTAGATTGAAACCCAGGTAGATCTAGCTCCAGAGCCTGACTCACAGGGGAGTAAAGAGCATGAGAACGAGTGACCAGAGAATCAGAAGGGGACCAGCCTGCAAAGGCACTAGCAAGGAGGAAAGCAACATGGACAGGAGGCCACCGTGCTGAGTGCCACTCCCTGATAAAGAAGGGCCCAAGCATGTCCTCCACAAACCACCCCTCCACCCTTCTCCCTCCAGCTCCTGATCCCACACACCCGCTACACCATGGAGATCAACACACGGGCGAGGACCCAACTCATCTCAGATGGAGGTGTGTTTGATAAGGTAAGGAGGTAATGGAATATGGGGCTGCCCAACTGCTGTCATGTTCAGATCCCAGAGCAACCTGTGTGAATGCCCTGACCCTTAAGCCCGGGAGCCTGTCCCTTTATACCGATGCTATTAAATGTGAGAACCCCACATCTGAGCCTCCTGTACACTATGCTCTGTCTTCTTCTTCAAGGCCTCTCATCTCTCTGTCCCAGGCTGTGAGCACAGGCGGAGGGGGCCATGTGCAGTTGATCTGTCGGGCCATGGCTCAGCTGACCTACCGCTCCCTCTGTCCTCCTGATGATCTGGCTGACCGGGGCCTGCTGGGAATCCCGAGTGCCCTCTATGCCCATGATGCTTTACGGCTCTGGGACATCATTGCCCGGTGGGTGAGAATGGGAGCTGAGAAATGACAATGAGAAGGGGGCTTTGGCCTGAGGTCACCATGGGACAAAAGGAACATGAAACAAGAAGGTCCAAATAGGAGGAGCAGAGGACTCAGTCTGAGAGAGGTGTGGAACAGTGAGGAGATAGCGAGTAGGGTCTGATAAGGAAGAGACTCGGATGGGGTAGACAGCCTCAGATGGGATAGCTGTGGATGGGGAGACTGAGGTATCTGGAGAAATCAGGGTTTTTGTCCAACTGTGTCCATTTTATCTATCAACCATGTATGGCAATTCTACAAGTGGCCCACATTTCCTTCCTTTCTACACTAATGTTTAGAAACATTACCTTTAGAAAAGGTAAGTTTCTAGAGATCTGTCCTCAGGCACAGTCAGAGTGTGCTGGATAGACGCCACAGAAAAGGAGTAGAGGTTAGGGCTAGAGCCTTGTACTCTCAAGGAGCTCAGCTCCCTTCTCTGGGCAGGTACGTGGAGGGGATCGTCCACCTCTTCTACCACGGGGATGACGTCGTGAGAGGAGACCCTGAGCTGCAGGCCTGGTGTCGGGAGATCACTGAGGTGGGGCTGTGCCAGGCCCAGGACCGAGGTGAGATCCCTCCCCAGAGAAGTGAGCTCCTTGGACACTCTGCCCAGAATCCTTGTCAGCCTTGCCTTCTGGGGACATGGCCCCTACCCTTCATCCCCCTCTCTCCCTCCACACATGAAGCATCTGGATCTCATTCCTACTTTCTGAGTCTCAGGACAATCCTAGAAACACAAAGATTGTCCTCCTCAAAGACCCTGACCATCAACTTTTGCATCCCTCCCCCTTGCCTTGTCACAGATGCCCCAAACTGCCACAGCATGGGGCTCAGTGGGTCCAGAACCACAGCCAGCGGGGTATCTGGCCAGGCCCTACTGGGGCTTACATCCCTCTTCATATGTCTGTGTTCCTGCCTGAGGATATGAATGGGAAGCTTTTCCCACAAAACCCCACAATGACCTACTCTGATTTTTCTCTCTTCTCCTTTTGCTACTGTCCAGCACACACAGATGGTCCAGGCATACTGCACACTTTATCTCTAGGTGCAAACACAATACTGCACATGCTTTGGCTCAAACCTAAACTCAATTCCCTGTCCCTTGGGGCTCACATTCCTTTTGACAATCTGTCCTCTCCCCACTCCTGCTGGGATCTAGCCGCTGGCTTAAGATCTAGTCATTAGCTGTAGCATACCCTAATCACACTTAACTGCTGGGGAAGAAATTGCCTTTCTTGAGTTCTCCTAGTTCATCCTCCTCTCTCTAGCACGTGTGGACCAACCTGGACCGCTTCAAATCGTCCTTCAGTCCCAGCTCCTCACACTTCACACCAGCATCTCTGCCTCTGTAGGACAACTACTGGCATTTTTAAAAAATATATTTTATTGATTTTTTTCCAGAGAAGAAGGGAGAGGGATAGAGAGCTAGAAACATCGATGAAAGAGAAACATCGACCAGCTGTCTCTTGCCCAACCCCTACTGGGGATGTGCCCGCAACCAAAGTACATGCCCTTGACAGGAATCAAACCTGGGACCTTTCAGTCTGCAGACTGACGCTCTATCCATTGAGCCACACTGGTTTTCGGCAACTACTGACATTTACTGGGGAGCCATTGTGGTCAGACCCTGGCGATGCAGTGAGCAATAAACCAACACCTGCGCTCTGAAGGGGCCTCTCTCTGTGGAACCTGAGGCTGCACCATCCCCACCCTCCCAGGACTAACTCTCTAAGACATCTCCATACTGATCCTTAGGCTCCACATGCCCCCGAAAAGTCTCTACTTCCTCTGCCTGGCCATCTTTCCCCCAACTAGTAGCAACTACATTTGGAAAATACAACCTCCACATGTTAACTTTAACCTCCAGCTAACTGCCTCTCATTTTCCCTCAGTTCTCATAGCTGGCTTTTGCCTAATTTTCCCAACAGATTTGTAGAGGTAATGTGTTAAGATTAAAAACTGTCCAAAATTAGCAGTCAGGATCCCAAGTTCAAGGTCAGCCTCTGCCTTTTCCCAACTGTGTCCATTTCATTTATAAAAGGAGGGTGATTATACTTGTTCCACTTAACAGGTAGGATTATAGGGTGGCCTGGGATAACTTGTAAAAAGCCTCTCTTAGCTGTGACTCTAGGAAACCATGACTTCTCTTATTCTTCACCTTATAATTGGGAATAGGGAGAAGCAGCCCTAAATTCTTAGCCACTTTTTTAAGGCAGAAGATATTTGATCACTTAATCTTTTCAGCCCCCAACCCTTCCATAATGACAATAATTACTACTTACTAAGCAGTTAAATCAATATCTGATACAGCATCTCATTTAGAAGGTAAGTATCATCCACACTTTATAGGTGAAGAAACTGAGGTCAGAGAAATTAATTGGCCTAACATGTCCAAACTAGATTGCTTGAGCCTGAACTGAAAATCATGTCTGATGCAAATATTTTTGAATAAATGAACCAACACCCATCAATTCCAATAGGCAGACATCCCAAGACATCAACCTTTATTTCTCTCCTCTCATGCTGTAGCCTCTGAATCCTGTTTCTTTCCTCCCCAGGTTTCCCTGTCTCCTTCCAGTCTCGGAATCAACTCTGCCATTTCCTTACCATGTGTGTGTTCACGTGCAGTGCCCAGCATGGGGCCATCAACAAGGGCCAGGTATGGACACATGAAAGCCCAGGGCCCTGAAAGCAAGACCAAGGGAGAGACAGGGGTTCAAACCCTAAGTGCCAGGATCCTAAGGTTGTACTTTCTTTCCCCAGCTGGACTGGTATGCCTGGGTCCCCAATGCCCCATGCACAATGCGAATGCCCCCACCCACCACCAAGGAAGATGTGACAATGGCCACAGTGATGGGCTCACTCCCTAATGTCCAACAGGCCTGTCTGCAAATGACTATCACGTGGCATCTGGGTCGACGCCAGCCAGACATGGTAAGTGAGGCCTCCAGGGAAAGAGAAATGATGATGGGAGGGGAACATCAGTGAGGGGCTAGGCTTGAGGTGCTTCAGCCTTCAGACTAGAAACTGATCCTTTGTTTTTTCTTAGGTTCCTCTGGGGCATCACAAAGAAAAGTATTTCTCAGGCTCCAAGACCAAAGCTGTACTGGACCAATTCCAAGCAGACCTGGAAAACTGGGAAAAGGAAATGACAGCCCGGAATGAGCAGCTTGACCTTGCCTACGAATACTTAAAGCCCAGCAACATAGAGAACAGTATCACTATCTGAGCTCTATGGCGCCCCCACCTGGAGACCTTCAGCTCTCCCAAATAAATTCTCTACATCAGTATTCCACTGGCCCAGAGCAAGGTGGTGGTGGTAGGGAGAGTGGGGTGCTAGAGGGAGAGGAAGCAGCAAACCTTTTCTGTAAAAGGCCAAATAAAAGTGTTATGGCTTGTAGGCCACACAGACTCTGTCACTACTCAACTCCCATTGTAGCAAATGGGACAATATGAAAATGACTATGTTCCAATAAAACTTTATTCATGGGCAGTGAAATGTAAACTTCATGTGTCACAAAATATTCTTTTGTTTCAAAAATACAAAAACAAAACAAACACCCCTGTCCTATGCTAGAGACGTACACAGGCTGCAGGCTGAATCTGGCCCTCAGTGGCAGTGTCTGGACAAGGGTGCGTGACCTGGCCTGAGGCACTGACCCTACTTGCAAACATCCAGAGAACACTCTCAGGGGTGGGTGGGAAGATTTCTTGGAGGAATGAACTACCTCAACAAATTCTCCTTTCCTAGCTGCTAGACTTCAAGCTTGGTGGCCAACTTAAAAAGTCCTAATCCTGTTCTTTTGCAAATTTCCCTCCACTTCTATTCACACAGCTACCCCCAAAAGTTCAGGAATAAGAAAGATGATCCTATGTCAAGACCGTTTTGGCTCAGTGGATAGAGCGTCAGCCTGCAGACTGAAGGATCCCAGGTTGATTCCGGTAGAGGGCATGTGCCTTGGTTGCAAGCACATCCCTGGTAGGGGGTATGTGGAGGGGTGGGGGGGCGGGGTGGCTGATGGAAGTGTCTCTCTCATCGATGTTTCTGACTCTCTCCCTCCTCCTCCCTCTCTGTAAAAACTGAATAAAATATTTTTAAAAATTTTTTAAAGAAAGATGCTCCTAGAGCAGACTAAAATCTTTGGCTTCCTTCCCTAAATAGTCTCAAACAAGAGAGATGAAAATCATGTCTTAAGGCCACTTTCCCAGCCCCTTAGTGCACTGGAGTCTCTACATGTGTCCGAGGTTCTATGTTCTCTCACTACTCTTTTCAGAACAATATGCACAAAATAAGTGAAATAGTACCACAAAATTATACTAACCACTGTTCGTTTGTCGTGGGTTCAAAATGACCCCTCTCCATTATGCTTTGATTACTCTTTCTTCACTATCCTGGGTACAAGCTCAGAACAGAACTGTGTTCTTCAAGCATGCATTTCCCTGAATGATTACTACAAACCAGTCTCTCACCAGGGAAGCATACAAACTTTTTCTTTGGAGTGAATGATTTACTCATATCCTTTAAATCGTGCCCCTACCGTATTCAAAGGGCCTATAATCCGCTCCCTTAGTTCACAGCAGGGAAGCAAAGTGACGTTTTGTGCGCTATTTCTTTCTCCAGTGCATTTAGCAGGACCACGCACCTTCACATCCTACCCACGGCCTACTTTCCCTAGGCTTTTCCCGACGCCCTATTTTCTCTGGATTTGGCATCCAAAACCACTTAGTATTCCGTGTTTGGTAACAAACGTCACTCAAGTATCCCCGGTGCCAAGAACGCTCCGCAATCTTAAAGCGTTCCGGCCACAGCAGTACGCTGGGCCTCAGGAAGGGTCTCCTATTTCCTTGTTCTGTGTCAGCATCCCTGTTTTTAAAGGGAGGGATGTGAGGCGATCCAGGCGTTCCCTCTCGGCGAGAATCTCTGTGTCCCGCCACAGACAGCCACCACCCGAAAATACGGTATCTGGCAAATCGGTTCCAGTCCGCTGCTCCTAAGAGCCCACCTCCAAGGTTACCAGGAGCCCTGCGACCAGGACTCTTTTCCCCAAACACCAGCTGCTGGGGGCTCCTCCTCATGTGACCTGCCAAACCGGATCACGTGATGCTCCGGCTCCGTCCATTCCAACCTGGAGAGGGGGGACCGAGAAACCTTAGGCACTTGCTCTTCCACCACTCGCGCCCCGGATACACGGGTCCATAAGGGGACACGTAGGGGGGTGCTTTGGTTTCAGACCCCGCCTTTTACCGCCATGCCCGGAGAAGAGCCGAGGTCGCTCGGCGTCCTCCGCCCGGCACCCCCCCCCCGCGCGAAGGTTGGGCCCGAGGCCCCGCCCCTCCAGCCGGCTGTCCGCGGCGCGAGCCTCCGAGTTCCGCCGGCTTCCTCCGCTCCTGCCCATCGGGGACTCCTTCCACCGTCTTCCCACTCGGCACAGCTCCAGGCGACCCCCGACTGCCATCTCCATGGTGTCGCTTCTGTGCTGCGGGCCCAAGCTGGCCGCCTGCGGCATCGTCCTCAGCGCCTGGGGGGTGATCATGTTGGTGAGAGGCTGGCCTGCGAGGACTGGAGAGGCCCTGGGGGCCGGGGGCGGGGGACTGGGAGGCCAGGAGACGCCAGGCCTTAGAAAGCAGCGGCAGGCGGAGGGGGAAGGGAGATTGTGGGGGAGAATTCGTCTTCGGAGAACAAGACAGAACTGAGATTGAGAAATAGGGAACTAGAGTGGGGCGGGCCATGGAGGAGGGAGCTGGTAGATTTGGTAAGCAGCAGCAGCGCTGGGTTCCTGAGAGATGCTTAAACGGAATTTTGTTGCCGAAATGTGTAGCTGGGGCCTTGTCTGCCCAGGACTCTACCCGCCCCACTCCAGGAAGAAATCATAAATGCTGATTCCCCCGACCCCTTCTGCCCTGTCCCGTGATAATGACGCCTCTGAAGAGGGGAATGATCCGGGGGTTCCTGGGTTACTCACTCTTTCTGCCCTTTTTCCAGCCAAGTTGTCTCTGTCACCACTTCCAGCCCTGTTCCAGGCGACTGAGTACGAATCTAGCCACAGCTACCTCTGTTCCCAGTGCTTTCTGTCAATCCCCAAACCCAGGTGTTGTGGCAACATTAGAAGTGGAAGGAGTTTAGGGAGTGACCAGCGCAGATGCCTGAAGTCAAAACCTACCCATTCCGTTTCAGATAATGCTGGGAATCTTCTTTAACGTCCATTCGGCTGTGCTCATTGAGGACGTCCCCTTCACGGAGAAAGATTTTGAGTGAGTGTCCAATGGGAGCGGCTGCGGGCGGTGGGAGGTGGCTGAGCCTGCGGTCAGCGTTCTGGCGGGGAATTTCAGGAGCCTGGGTGCTCGGGGCCCAGCGGCTAGGACACCGGGTGCGGAGAACTGCTCTGTACCATACAGTTTGTATTGGTCTTGGTTGTCAGACCTCAGCAGCCATCCTAAACCCACCACTTTAGTTGTGGCTTCTTTACTTATTTTTATATATATATAATTGATTTTTTACATAGAGGAAGGGAGAGGGATAGAGAGCTAGAAACATCGATGAGAAAGAAACATCCACCAGCTGCTTCCTGCACACTCCCTACCGGGGATGTGCCCGCAACCAGTGTACATGCCCTTGACTGGAATCGAACCTGGGACCTTTCAGTCCACAGACCAGCCCTCTATCCACTGAGCCAAACCGGTTTCGGCTCTTTACGTATTTTCTTAACTTTCCTGTGCCTCCGTCTCCCTCTGCAAATGGATGCAGTAACAGCACTTACCCCGTAGGGTGAACAAGACTGAATAAAGATAATGCACGTAAAAGCAGTTAGAACCCGTCCTAGCCCATAGTAGGTACTCTGTAAATGCTTGCTGCTGTTCATGTTTCTGACACTTCTCTGCCTAACCCCCTCCCCCTAGGAATGGCCCCCAGAACATATACAATCTTTACGAGCAAGTCAGCTACAACTGCTTCATCGCTGCGGGCCTCTACCTCCTCCTCGGAGGCTTCTCTTTCTGCCAAGTGCGGCTCAATAAGCGCAAGGAATATATGGTGCGCTAGAGCCGGGCCGCATTTACCCTCCCCAGTCCCCTCCTCTATTTAAAGACTCTCCCCGCCCCTTCTGCCCTCATTCTGGGGCCCGCCCTGCGGAGGGAGGCTGGGCCTGGCTGTCACCGTCCCTCCAGCCCCCTCGCCATTTCCCAAAACACAATAAAGAGAAGCTGCTCTCTTAAGCCTGGAGTCTGTGCTTGGGTTGGGAGAGGCGTGCCCGGGGGGCTGGAAGTGGGCCTCCGAGTAGGCAGTCCCTGCCCCTCGGCGGAAGTGTAGTGAAGCCGGACCGGAAAAGAGGCGGGCTCTTCCACTTCCCTCCACGCGCCGAGGCGGCCTAAGTAACCTGCCGGGGAGACGCTGAGCGGGCGAGTTCCAGCCAATCAGGTGCGGGGAGGGGCGGGACTTCCTGCGCGGGTCGCGCGTTGGCTCGGCTGGTGCTCGGTGGTCCCGGCTCCCTGGCGGCGGCGGCGGCGGCGGCGGCGTCTCCGTGCCGGAGGCGCACGGACCATGACGTCAGCGTCCACCAAGGTTCGACCTCCCTTGCGGACAGCGCTCCCTGGCGGCCACGGGCCGTCCCCGCCCGTCCCCCGCCAATTCGCTGGCGCCTTTTCCGCCTGGGATAGGGTTTGGGCGGCGGGAGGCCGGCGGGAATCGAGCCCGGGGTGGGGCTAGGGGCCGGGGCGGGCCGGCGCGGGGCTCCCCGTAACGCTGCCCCCGTAATGCTGCCCCACCTGCAGGTCGGAGAGATCTTCTCCGCGGCGGGGGCCGCCTTCACGAAGCTCGGGGAGCTGACGATGCAGCTGCATCCCGTGGCCGACTCGTCCCCCGCGGGGTACGTGAGCTCGGCCCGGGTCGGGGACGCCGAGTGCGGACGCCTGGACTCGCCACTGACACGGACACTTGGGGCGGGGACCTTTGTGCCTGGGAAAGGGGTTGAATGAATGGCAGGTAGAACCACATACGAGGCTCTTCACCCGAACCCCGAACCCACAGACCGTAGACCACCACCACACCCCACATCTTGGGGAATTCCCTCAGATGACTGCAGGCCCTGTTCAGGTGTCCTGTATGACCCCCTGCTTTTTGAGTTGGTTTCAGTGGGCAGTTTACAGCAGCTATTTCATGATCTCGGGGAACAGGCTTTCTTGTAATGTGGCGGTTTGTGCAGTGTATGTTTGGGGGTCCCCGGGGTTCCCGAGGTATCTTAAGAGCTCTTGGTTCTTCCTTTTTTTCTTTTTTTTAAGGAGGACCTCTCTATGGACCTATGGGAGGGGCTCTAGGGATGGTGGGGGGAGGCTGGCTGCTGTGGAATGCATAGCCTGGGAGCTGTCTCCACACCCCTCCTCCTCCCACTTTCGCTGTTCCCCTCTCCCCCCTGACAGTGCCAAGTGGACGGAGACGGAGATAGAGATGCTGAGGGCTGCTGTGAAGCGGTTTGGGGACGATCTTAATCACATCAGCTGTGTCATCAAGGAACGGACAGTGTGAGGGAGGGGTGGCCGGTAGACAACGAGGGGGGTGGGCAGCTTGCTTCCTCCATGCCCATTGTTCCATCTTCCTCGGGAGCCTAGCTCAGCATCTTTCCTACTTTGCCGCTAGTTTTTAGTTTTGGTAGCATCCATCCCCTTGAGGACCGAAAGATAAAAAATAAAAAAAAACTCACCATCAGTCAGAAGTCACTCAAATGCTACTGTCATCAGGACCTTCCCAGAATTCAGTTTTAGATTGCCTGCGATACCCAGTCATTGAATTTGGTCATGGGAGTTACCTGATTATTTATACAGACCTTTTGAGACTCTATTGCTGTTTCCAGGGATGCTGTGATTCTGAACTAGTTTATCAGGCTCTCCCTGTAGGTCACCGAGACTTACCTGTTTGCCTTTCACATCCATACTTCTCTCCCAAAAGAGAATTAGGACACGGGCCCTGCCCGCTTCTCAGTTCAGGAAACTCACTCACTATACTCATCTACCCTGAGTGAGTGAAAGGCTTCAGGAAAATGAGACCCTTCCGAAGGATGGGGGCCCTGGCGTGGATTCTTATCCAGATTCTGAAGGGGCTCCCCCGGATTCCTCCAGAGAGGCCCATCATCCCTGCCCCACCCCTCCCTCCTTCCCGCAGCCTCTCTGACGGTGACCCCTAACCTCTCTCTTCCCCTCAGGGCGCAGATAAAGGCCACCGTGAAGCGCAAAGTGTATGAAGACTCTGGCATCCCCCTTCCGTCCGAGTCACCCAAGAAAGGGCTGAAGAAGATGGCGTCCAGTGTCTCGTCGCCTCCTCCAGCTGCCCCTCCACCCAGCAGCTCCAGTGTCCCCGAGGCCGGGGGGCCCCCCGTAAAGAAGCAGAAGGCTGGTGAGGGCTGTGGAGCTGCTGCCTCGCGGTTAAAATCCCAGCTGAGGTTCAGTGAGAGCGCTGGGCTCGGGTCAAAGGACAGATCTCTTCCCCTCGCAGTGAAGGTTCCCAGAGAGCGGCGGGGGCGGGGGTAGGAGGGAGAGTCAGGGGACCTAGAGCCTAGCTTATGCCCCCTCCCAGATGTGACACTCAGTGCTCTGAACGACTCCGACGCCAACAGTGACCTGGTGGATATTGAAGGGCTAGGAGAAACTCCTCCATGCAAGAAACTCAACTTCGACCAGGGTAGGAGTCCTTCTCCGCCCGCACCAGCTGAAGGGGCCGGGGAGGAGGTGTCCCGGGAGTAGCAGGGGAGGTCCCGGCAGGAGGCCCCTCCCTCAGCAGGGGGTTCGGAAGAGAAGGTGCTCTCACACACAGCGCAGGTGATCGGGTCAGTGAGGGACCGGGAGCTCTGGGGAGGCAGGAGTTGTCTCGGAAGCATACTTGGGGCTCGCTCCATCTCGGCCATTTTACTTCCTGTTCCAGACAGCCTGACCCTGGATTCTGGCCTTCTCGTGACCTCTGCCGGTCCTCCTCTGCTGTCTCGCTGAGCCTTCCACCTCTGACCCCTCTCACTGTTTCCCCTGGACCTGTGGATCGCCTGGGACTCCGAAGCAAGGCCTGCCCAGCGGGGGTCAAAGACTGCTGGGGCCGCCCCTTGTTCCTGTACAGGCACCTGCCCCACCCCCTCTGATGTGCATCGGATGGACGTTTTTATACAGAACACAATAAAGAGACTTCGCTCTCAGCGGGTTCCCTCACTTGGCATTACTGAGGGACAAGGGACCATTCCCTCCCTCCTTAGCCCCCAGGGCTCGGGCCCTCCTGGCAGCTCTCACGCCCCTGCCTGGAGCAGCTCAGCCAATATTGGCAGGCTCTTCCCAGTGCCAATATTTCTGTGCTGCTAGAGCCAGGGGAGCGGGGTGTGGGGAACAAAGACTCCACTTTGCTCTCGACGGTGGGACTCACTCCCATGGTCCCTAGCAGTCAGCACCCCTGAGGCTGCCCCAGGCATTGAGAGGGGCCCGTTTCCATGCTTTCATACCTCCCTTCCCGGTTCCCCACCCCCAACCTCACAGGAAGGCCCCAGATGTCTGTGTCACTTCTCCGGGGCGGCCTCCCGGGCTCAGCGGTGCCTCCCCCACCCTCGCTCTAACACCACAGTGTGGTTTGGACGTGGCCACAGAGCCGTACAAACCACAGTGTGCTGCTGGGGCGGGAGCAGGACGGGTGGTTGAGAGAAAGGGAGAATAAGGCGGTGCTAGGAAGACCCTCACTACCAAGAGCAGGGAGAGAAAGGAGGTAGGAAAGGCAGCAAACATGGCCCCCAAGAACGGTTGGGGAAAACGAAACCAGGGCTAGAAGCTGGGCAGGCACCCGGGGAGGGAGCGGGGCCTGTGGGGAGTCTCAGTGTAATAACCCTGGGTCCATCTTCCTGGTTCCTGTAGAAGCTGCCTGGGATCCCCAGGGTGGGTCAGAGGCGGAGGAATGGGAATGACACGGGGGCCCACAAACGCCCCAGTCACAGGGCAGGGACCCAGGCTTCCTGTGTCCGATCCTCCCTCTCTGGGTCAGGACCCAAGAGAGGAGGCCAAGGACGGCAGGGTTGGAGTTGGCAATCCAGAGGCGGTGGGGCCAGTGCGTGGCAGGCAGAGGGGGGCCGGAAGTGGCCTGGGCCTGGGCTGCCTCAAGATGGAGGCCACAGGCAGGAAATGGAGGCCGGGGGTGGAGGGGAGGGAGAGCAGCAGGGCCAGGAAGGGGCCATCTCGACCTGGGGGCCAGGTAACCAGCCCCCAGCTCTGCTTCCACTCTCCACGGCCCCCCAGGACCCAAGTCCCACCCAGCGCAACAGCCCCCACGGCCCGCCCGCCAGGCTCAGGCGTGGGCCCACCCCAAAAAGCCACGTTTCAGTTGAGACATGCCTCCCCACCCCCACCCAAGGCCTGCCCGCAGCCCTCTCTCCTGTCCAGTATGATTTCTTAAAAGCACACCCCAGAAATCAACACCAAGGGGCAAAATCCCTCCTGCAAATCAAAATAATCCTCTACAGCCCCAAAGTTACCCTCTCACCTCCCATCCCACCCTTTAGCACCCTACCTTTCGACACACCCCCAAAACTCTTAGCAATAAAAAAAGACCTACGATGGTAGGTGTAAGCAGGCTTTTTAGGCCCTTGGGGGGCCAGACCCCTCTGACACCCCTATCTCTCCTGCATCAAATCTTGCCAAAGCCTCCTGCTCCCCATCTTAACCCCCGGAGCCCCCAAACTGAACGGCAGCCCCCAGCTCCCATTTTTGGCAAAGCTTTTGTGGGGGTGAAACAGAAATCAAACACTTTTCTAACGGCTGGGGATGTTGGGGCACCCTCTGGTCTCAGCCTTTGGTTTCCTCCTGGGGGACTACACGTTAGGGTCATCAGAGAAAGCCTCTCCAATTATCCCCCCAGTTCCAAGATTGACAAAGCCCGACCCCACCCCAGCAGGCACCTCCAAACCTCTCCCCCCCCCCAACCGCCACGTCTCTCCTGAAAACAGGGGACACTTTCCTCCCCACTTACCTCAGCTACTCTCCCCTGAGATCCTGGTCCCCTATTTTGAAGGGAGCAAAATTTGGGGTGCATCCCTCACATTTGGGGTGCAGGAGAAAGGAGCCGCCCGGTCGCATCGTTGGCCTCCTTCCTCTCGGCTGGCTCAAGGAGTGGGGAGTGCCCTAGGGAGGGGGGACCCCCCACAAGAGAGCTGAGGAGGGGGTTCCTCCACTCCCAGTCAGAATTGGGGACACCCCCCAAACCCGTCCCAGCCCATCCGTGTCCAACTCGGCGGGAGAGGCAGCTGCAATGCCCCAGTCAGATTCCCCCAACACTACATTCCTCACCCCATCTAGAGGGGTCCTGGGGCCCCCAAAAAATCCCCAAAAAATCTAGGTTGTTGGCAGGACGGTCCTGAACTACCTCTCCAAATTTGGGGTCCTCAGATAGCCCCGTTTTTTCAGGAAAATTCTGTCTTTCGCCTGCCTCCCGCCAGCCCTGCTCTGTCCCGATGCCAATTTTGGAAGTCACTCCCTCCTTCCTCCTCCCCGTCTCTCCAGGCCCCCCCGCTCGGGGGCTGGGGCCCAGGACACCTGGCTCCCACACCAGGGGGGGCACTCCTTGAAGGGCTAGGGGCCAGGAGGTCACGCGCCTAGCCCCAGTCTCAGGGAAGCAGGAAAGCCCGATCCTCCCTTCCCCTCCCCCCTGGCTGGTCTCGGTGGTTCAGGAAAGCCTGGAGTATTGGAATCTGCCATTGCTGTTGCACAGGCAGTTTTTTCCCCTGGGTTGTGGGGTGGGCGGTGGAGGGAGAGGGGGGAGGAGAGCCGCACAGAGCAGGGACCCAGGCATGCCGGGCTGGCCTGGCTTGCCCCCTAGCCCCTGCTGCCGTGGGGAACCCCTCCCCCCACCTCACCCACACTCCCAGCTCTTCGGCTTTCTGTTTGGGGCTCTTATCTAGAAAATCAGGGTACAGGAATCACCTCCTTGTACCCAGCCACCACCTCTCCTTGCCACAGTTCCAACGGCACTGACCTATTCAGGGGTGTCCACTTTACCACCAGACACCCCATTTTCTCCACAATCTCCCAAACTGAGGTGTGCTCCCCCTAAGAAATTGGGGTTCAGAGTCTAAAATCACCTTTTCTCCCTCAGACCTCTTTGGACCACATAGATAAGAGGAAATGCATTCCTTCCCAAATTTTTTCGCATTAAATCCTGGGCATATTTGGGGTTCACTAAAGAAGATTTCTAGAATCTGGGGTGAAAAGGAGCTATAAGCAAAGGACAACTAAATGCATTCCAAATTAAGTAAACTCCTAAATCAATCTCACCTTAAGCCCACCCCAGTTTCACCCAAATAGTTGCAAACACTCCAAAATAAGAACACCCCAAAAACTTTAATTTCCCACCCTGAGCCCTCATCTTGTTTCTGCCCCTGGACGAAGCTCCTGGGCCATCTGTGCACACACAGGCACATCCCCTCCTCAAAGTAAGTCTCCACAACGTCCCAATGCAACGCGTTGCTCCCCCTGACGGACCCACAATCATAGCAGGCCTTCATGCATGCTCCCAGGTTCCATTATGCCCCACCGCGGAACAACGAAAGACTCCAAAATGAACCTCATGTCCCCCCAAATCTACTCTGAGCCTCGCAACATATGCGGCACCCCAAAACATAATGCACCCCCAAAGCAGCATGAAGTCAGATCATCCATATACACCAATGACTATACATCCTCCTTCACGTCCCCAAGAACGCCTCGCAGGAACTCCTACTATTCCGTGATGACAGTCTCCAAACTGTGGGTGTCAGAGTTTCCAGAACTGAAGTAGCTTCAAAATCAGCCTCCTGCCTCAGGTTTACCATTTGCCGTCCAGCCTGAATGCGGCTCACAGGGCTCAGAATCACCAAGCTGACTCAGCGCCCCATACCACAACTGACCAGACAACACAAACTCAACTCCATCCTGATACCAGAGTGATACCAGAGGGATCTCCGTACCGGTCAGAGATCAAAAGTAACCATCACATCAAAAGCCACCCAATGGGCCCCAGTCCTCGGTGACCCCCAGTCCCAGTTTTTCCACCGTTCTGTGCATGCCAAAAAAAAAAAAAAAAAAAAAAAAAGACACCCTCACATCTGAAGGGAAGGACCCCAGGCCTGGGTATGAACTTCCTGGCGATGGGAAACCCCTGAGCCCACATCCCAGGCCTGCTTTGCCAAAGGAACCTCGTTGCCTGCAAACCAGCACCTCCTCAGACAAAATGTGAGCGTTTGGTCTGTGCCATCTCCCGGATAAGGGACCTAAAATTCGTTATCAGGACTCTCCCGCTTTCCCTTCTTTCATCCTGCTTTCCCTTCTCTTTGTTTACCCTATCCCACTTTCATATTCATGTTCCCTAAAAACTCACCCCTAAGGCAGATTATAGCACCTAGACTAATTGGAAAGGAAAATTCTGATCCCAGGGCTCAGACCCCCACCCCACCCCCACCACACACACACACACACACACACACACACACACACACACACTCACACACTCCTTGTCCCACCCATTTCCCTAACTTCCCAAGCTGTCGGATTTCTCACCCCTGTAGGAACCCCAGCTTCGGAGGAAAAGTCACTTCTGTGGCCTAACTCCCTCCCTCTGTCCCACCCTTCCTAGTTTCCTCCTAGGAGCCAGAAGGACAAAATAAACCAGCGCAAAGGGGACGACAAGGTCGAAGGTTTCCTCAGTTCAGACGGAATTGATCCCGAGCCCCTGTCAGAGCGGACTCCTCCAGCCCCCTTTCTCTCCTCCCCCCCCCCCCCCCAAAGCCGGGTGAAGACGGACCGGCGAGGCGAAGCCAGTGCGCGCCCGCCCCCTCGTGGAAGGAGCCGAGCATTGCACGCCCGAGAGCTCTGCCCGCCCGCCCGCCCGCCAGCCGCGCCGGACCCGGCGCCACCTCCGTCCCGCGGAGCGGACCGGCGAGTGCCCGCCCGAGGCCTCGGCGGGCCGGGACGGGGGAGGGCGAGCGGGCGTTGGGCGGGAGCCTCTCTCTCCGGGTCCCTAAAAGGATTCCGAAGCGAGTCGGGAGCGAGAGTCCGGACGCCTGGGTCTCCGGAGCGTCTCTCCGCTCCCACCCGGGACTTTCCCCACCTCCTCGAGGGGAAGCAGCTGGAGGAGCCGTCCGGTCGCAGGACAATGGAAGGAAACGCACTAGAAATCATATCCGCCCTTTCCCTGCCCCGCCCGGCCCGAGTCCCCCTTTGGGCAGGCCCGCTGGAGGAACCGGCCTTCACACCCCCTCTGCTGTCTGGGACCCCCCCTCCCCCCGAACTCTGGCCTCCCCAAACCTGGCGCCTCCGTTGCGCCCCGTAACCGTACCCTGGACGGGGGCCTCGCTGTGCACACCCCCCTGCCACAGGCGCCTGGCACCCCTTCCCAAAGCCAACGCACCCATTTTCACCCCGCAACCCAGCCACTCGTGCTGCTACTCTCGAGGTCCCAGCTCTCTCCCCAATGCCGAGTCCCATCCCCGGTGATGACCCAAGCAAGACCCCGAAGGTCACGACCACCCAGAGCTTCCGAGGCCCGCCCTGGAGCCGGAGACCCCGCCCCGGGCCCGCCATCTGGAGGGCGACGGATGGAGGAAGGAAGGATACGGACCCAGGCGTCCACCCCACCTCCACCCCCCGCCCCCGCCATCCCGGCCAGATAAAGGGGCCGAGGCCAAAAGGGGAGCGCGGCCCCACCCCCCGGAGCAGAGGAGCGGCAGCCCCTGCAGGACGGGGGTAAGGGCGCGCGGCCGAGGGAGCCGGGCGCGGGGACCATGCGAAGGACTAGTTTGGGGGTGATGGTAGGGAGACGGAGGCCCCCCCAAAAAAGTGGACGAAGCCAGGGGGCCGGGGACTAGACGGCAGTAGAATTCGTGGTTGGAGGGAGGGACCTTCCATTGGGGTTTGGTGTGCGGAGCGCAAAGCGCCGGGGGCAGGGTGGGCACCTGGGACCCGGGGCGCGGGGGAGCCTGCGGGAGAGGGGTGAGGGGAAGAGGGGGGGGGGGGCGCTGGAAGGGCACGCGGAGTCCCACCAGGGGCGTTGCGGGCCGGGGTCCCCACGCTCGCCATCGACCCCGTGGGCACCTTCACATGTAGAGGCGCCACGCGAGCCAACGGAGTGTCCGAGGGCAGAGAGAACGGGATGGGCTGAGGAAGGCTGCGGGGCCGGACCCGGGGCTTGGCTCTGTCTAGGGAAGCCCCGGGGGAAAGAGGCGGACTGCGGGGGGTGGAGGGGAGGGAGGGCGCCCTCGGACCGCCCGGACCCCCTGCCCCCGCAGGCCTGGCCGCGATGGGCTCCGCCGCGGCCCCGGAGCGAGCGCTGGGCTACGTCCGCGAGTTCACCCGCCACTCCGCCGACGTGCTGGGCAACCTCAACGAGCTGCGCCTGCGCGGCATCCTCACCGACGTCACGCTGCTGGTCGGCGGGCAGCCCCTGCGGGCTCACAAGGCGGTGCTCATCGCCTGCAGGTTCGGGGACGGGACCCAATGGGCAAGGGGCGGAGGCGTAAGGTTTTTGGGGAAGAAACCTGGAGCCAAACCTGCCAGAAGGAGGAGGCGGGGCGTCCTGGGGTTGGGGGCGGGGCGACAGGGGAGGAGGCGGGGCGTCCTGAGGTTGGGGGCGGGGTGAAAGGGAGGGGAGGGGCGTCCTGTGATGGGGGCGCGGCTTCCTGCGGTGGTTCCCCAGCCCCTAACAGGATTGATCTGCCCTTTCTCCAGTGGCTTCTTCTATTCCATCTTCCGGGGCCGTGCAGGAGTTGGGGTGGATGTGCTCTCCCTGCCCGGGGGGCCCGAAGCCGGAGGCTTCGCTCCCCTTCTGGACTTCATGTACACCTCGCGCCTACGCCTCTCTCCCGCCACCGCGCCTGCCGTCCTGGCGGCCGCCACCTATTTGCAGATGGATCACGTGGTGCAGGCATGCCACCGCTTCATTCAGGCCAGGTGAGGCGCCCGCTCCGTGTACTCCGTGGGCGAGGTGGTGGGTATCCCAGGTGTCAGGGGCAGAAGCCACGATTAGAAAACAGCACTCACGTCAGCCATCCTTTCCCCAGCTATGAGCCTCTGGGCATCTCCCTGAGGCCCCTGGAGGCAGAAGCCCCCACGCCCCCAGCGGCCCGGCCACCAGGCAGCCCCAGGCGCTCCGAGGGGCACCCAGACCCGCCTACGGAGTCTCGCAGCTGCAGTCAAGGCCTTCCCAGTCCAGGCAGCCCCGACCCCAAGGCCTGCAACTGGAAAAAATACAAGTTCATCGTGCTCAACTCTCAGGCCTCCCAAGCGGGGAGCCTGGTGGGGGAGAGGAGTTCTGGTCAACTCTGCCCCCAAGCTGGGCTCCCCAGCGGCGACGAGGCCTCCAGCAGCAGCAGTGGCAGCGAAGAAGGACTCATTCCCGGTCCCCAGAGCAGGTACAGAAACGGAACCCCAAGAAGGTGTTGTGGCTGGCCTCTGCCAGGAGACAGAGAGAGCCGTAGGGCCTGGGTGGTCTGGGACAGGGAGCAAGGGACACGAACCCCCCTTGGGAAGTTGGCTGGAGGCCAGGCGTGCTCAGCGTGGCGGGTCTTTAGCAGTGCGACTAGATGTGGCTCACTGATCAGCACTGCTCCCTTCCAGAGGGTGGGCCTGTGGCTCCCAGTTCTTCAGCAGAGAAGATCCCTGCCACGTAACCTCTCCTAACCTTCCCTCTGCCTAGGCTCTCTCCAATGGCTGCCACCGTTCAGTTCAAATGTGGGGCTCCCGTCAGTACCCCCCATCTCACACCCCGGCCTCAAGAAGCCACGGCATCACCTCCCTCCGGGCAGGCTCGTCCTCCACCAGGTGAGAGCTCCTCCTTTTACCGCCTCCTGGGCTTTCCTCCTTGTGGCCGCTCGAAGCCAGTTTGGGCCAAAAGTCTGCGGGAGGGACCTGTGCCAATTACATCCTGCAAATCAGAATCTTTAAAACTCTCATTGCCCCGGCCACACCCATAGACCAAAATGTGTAGACGTGGGAACTAGGCATCAGTATTTTTCTTTTTCTTTTTTAATATATTTTATTGATTTTTTTTTTTTTACAGAGAGGAAGGGAGAGGGATAGAAAGTTAGAAACATCAATGAGAGAGTAACATTGATCAGCTGCCTCCTGCACACTCCCTACTGGGGATGTGCCTGCTACCCAGGTACATGCCCTTGACCGGAATCGAACCCGGGACCCTTGAGTCCGCAGGCCAACGCTCTATCCAATGAGCCAAACCGGTTTCGGCGGCATCAGTATTTTTCAAAGCTTCCACTAAGCAGTGGTGTTTGGGAACCTCGGGACTATTCCCATCCAGGGCTAAGCGGCCAGCCCAGACGGAGCTGGGCAGGGCCATTCCAGCAAGGTGCGATCCAGCGCAGTGGCAGAAAAGAGAGAGAAACAGACACCTCTACCACTCGTAGGGGCCTCCACTGACCATCACCACTATGAGGGGGTTAGCAGAGTGCCCTGGAGACAGACAGACATGGAGCCAGATCTTGGCTTCCCCTCTTGCTAACCCTGTGACCTCGAGCCAGTCAAATGAGCCCCAGAAGTCTTAACAGTAAATTGGGAAAAAGACACCTACTGTGTGATTGGAGACTTCCCTGATGCTGTGGTCATTATCTGCCCCCACCCCCTTCCCAGGAAGTGAATTTTTCAGCTGCCAAAACTGTGAAGCTGTGGCTGGCTGCTCCTCGGGGCTGGACCCCTTGGCTTCTGGGGATGAGGACAAGCCCTACAAGTGCCAGCTCTGCCGGTCTGCCTTCCGCTACAAGGGCAACCTGGCCAGTCACCGCGCGGTGCACACAGGTAGGGGAGGAGCGGCCCCCGGCCTTCCCGTCCAGGGTACTGTCCTGGGGCGGAGTCCCTGACCCCTCTCTCCCCCTGCCTCCAGGGGAGAAGCCCTACCACTGCTCCATCTGCGGGGCCCGCTTCAACCGGCCGGCCAACCTGAAGACGCACAGCCGCATCCACTCGGGAGAGAAGCCCTACAAGTGTGAGACGTGCGGCTCCCGCTTTGTCCAGGTACAGAGCCAGCCCCAGCCTCAGCCTCAGCGCGAGCTTGAAGGCAGCTTTGCAAGAGGACGGCGTGGGCCTCCTGGGGAGGGTTCTTTCTGTCTTTCCCGGAGGCCTAGTCTGAGGTCACCTCCCCCCCCCTCCTGCCGCCCCCCAGGTAGCACACCTGCGCGCGCATGTGCTGATCCACACCGGGGAGAAGCCCTATCCTTGCCCCACGTGCGGGACTCGCTTCCGTCACCTACAGACCCTCAAAAGCCACGTTCGCATCCACACGGGGGAGAAGCCTTACCACGTGAGTACCGGGGGCCGAAGCCTTACTCCTACCTCCCGCTCCCCTGGGGGCTGGGCTCCGAGAGGAAGTGGGGAGTAGGGAAGGGGGGGCCTCGGGCCCTAGAACTCGGAGAGTCCATGTGTGCAAGGGGTGGGGCCTAGGGTGGGCCTGTGAGTAAGGGGCGAAGATGGGGGTAGGGATGGGCAGTACAGAAGTTAGGCTCCTTGGCTGGACACTGGCTCCTGAAGGGGAATGAAGGGGTGGAACATCCTTTGCTGAAGAGGGGGAGCCATCTCCTTGGCCTCTCCCAGAGGACTTGGGAGGCCATGAGGGGACTGGAGAGCTTCTCCTGGCCTGATAGCTAACAGGTCTCCCTCGCTCAGCACCTGAGAGGTGCTCGGAGATGAGGAGGGACCTGACCCGGCTCTCTCCCTCCCCACCCCACAGTGCGACCCCTGCGGCCTGCATTTCCGGCACAAGAGCCAACTGCGGCTGCATCTGCGCCAGAAACACGGAGCTGCTACCAACACCAAAGTGCACTACCACATTCTGGGCGGGCCCTAGCCGAGCCGGGCCCAGGCCCCAGGCACTTTCTGAAGGCCAGGGAAGCTGCTGGCCCGCACCTGGCTTCTCGGGCAGACCTGGGCATGGAGGTGGGCAAGGCCCCTCCGTTCTCAGAAACTGCCGCCACCTTCGTTTCTCACTGGGGAGAGCAGGGGTGGGCAGGTCACCCTTCGATCTGCCTCTGTTTTGCTGGTCAAAACCTCTTCCCCACAATCCATTGTTTCTAAGGAGAGAGCAAGCTAGGCCCTGGGGAGGGAAAAGGCCGGAGGCCTGGTTTTCGTAAGGCCGTGGTCGGCCAACTGTTGACTAATGAGTTTGCCACCCACCTTAAGAGAACAGTCTTCCACCTGCAGTCCCCATCTCATACGGTTTCTCTGTAAATATAAGTTATTGAGGCCTCTGGGTGGCACCCGGGCCTTCGTTCTATTGCCTTTCCTAGCTCCCCCTCCCGGTGCGATCGGTGACCTGAAGCACAGAACGTGAGGTCACACTCTGCTGGCAGAGATCGGCACTTGGCTTGAGTGTTTTATGTTCCTGTTGCCACCGCCTCTGACTTTAGAATTGTTCTTCCTCCTGTGTGTTTGCTTGTCGGTTTGTTCAAAGCGGAGAAAGGGGTTCTGTGTGTCCCCTGCCCCTCCGACTCCAGGTCTGGGACCACTGTTTGTCCTGGGGCAGCTCTGGCAACACGTGCGTGTGTGGAATGGGGTCAGGAACCCTTTGGACTCGGGATATTCGAGGTCCTCTAGCAGGCTAGAACTGGATAGACCTTTCTCTGTTCTCCAGGGGCTATGGGACCTTTAAGGGGAGCCTGGAATGCAGGTAATAAATGCCTCCTGAGGGCTGTGCGTGTGGGGCTTTCTCAGTCTTGGGGGGGATGACTGGAGAGGCTTTTTCTTATACCCATAACGGGGTCCCATTCATCTGCTCACCTAGGTTCACGTCTGCTGCGCCTATCGCGGTAGAGCTTACAACCCTCCCACAAGGGCCTGCTGTCAGCACTGAGTTCTGGAATTCCTTTTCTGACTCTGCCCAGTCTCTGGGAATGTTCTGACCTCCGGGAGAGTTTTGAAACTCTTTTTTATCTTAGCTAAACATGTCCCGACCAGTCCTTTGATGCCTAGGCATCTGGGTTTGAATGTCCCGTGGGGGTTCTCGCTACCTGAGACAAGCTCCTTCCTTCAGCGGGTTTTTGGACATGTTCTGGCACATGTCCAGATTCCAGAAACTTCTTTGCCTCTAGAAGCCACAGGTGCGTGGTAGCTTTCTTACCTTAGAAAAGCTGGGTCTGTGACCTGGCCTTCCCATCACTGTATTCCTGTCCGGAACCAGTGAACGCACTAGGACCTTCCACGGGGAGAGAAAAGAGGCTGAGTTCCATTTAGGGTTTGATATAGATTGGGATTGGGATTACTGTTGGGGTTAGAGGTTGAGACTTAAAAGACTGATTGACTAACCGATGGACCTTCTTGAGGACCAAGTATCCAGGTAGAATTAAGAGGCTGGTTGAGGGGTGCAGTTTCTGGTATAGGCCAAGGAGGTAGAAAGTTAGGAATGGGGTCTGCCTCTTAACTGGGCAGAAGGTCTGGAATGTTCGATGATACTCTGAAGCCTTGACTTACAGTCCCACCCCTCTTGCCATGGAGCCTATTTGATTACGGGGCATGGGGAAGAGGGGAAGAAGGACTTCGAATGTGTGGGGGTAGAGCTTCCTCAAGATAGGTCAGTACTAGTGGTCATCATTTGGAAACTCTTTACCCTCTTACTCCCCACCGCAGACTTGCAGGAAGAGAGCAGAAGAGAGATGTGCAGAGGAACCAGGATTTTTATTTTTATTTTTTAGCGGTCTGGATGGGCAGGTGGAGAGTGCCTCGGGGTGGAGATGTTAGATCTTGCAAGATCAGAACCATGGAATAAAGAAGCCTCTCACGTTGCCTGCTGTGTCCTGGGGTTCTGGCCTGGGGAGCCTGGGGACTGCGGAGGCCTGCGGAAAGAGGGGCCCCCCTCCTGGGCATCATCCTGCGGTTTTGTGCTCATTCCACCAGACATTTCAAATGGGCCGTGTTCTCCCCGGCCCTGCCCTTGCCTTCTGGCTCCTGGTGCAGGAAC
Organism: Pipistrellus kuhlii; assembly: GCF_014108245.1. Lineage (NCBI taxonomy): Eukaryota > Metazoa > Chordata > Mammalia > Chiroptera > Vespertilionidae > Pipistrellus > Pipistrellus kuhlii. The sequence continues at coordinate 9,273,424 of NW_023425522.1, read as the reverse complement.
TGGTGACTTCACCAAGTGCTCCGGAGCCACCTGCATCCTGCCGCTCTGAAGTCACTTCCTGCCTCAAGTGAGGAGGCGGTGGAGGCGGCTGGGAGAAACCAGGAAGCCACGAATAATACCAAGGCGCTGGGGGAATGCATCTGTGCTGGGACACACTAGCACCACACAAAAAAAGAAAAAAAAGGGGGGGGGGGGTAGGGTTTGGGTCCCCTGAGGACAACAGGGGCTGGAGGTAGCAGTGAGGAGGCTGTGCGGCCCTCCCCCAGCAATGCGGTCTTGGAATTTCTCCACTGCCCAACGTAAGCGTCTCTCCCATCCTGACCCCCGTCCTGTGTGTGTTCTGGGTGCACAGCTCTGTACTGCCCTGTGGGTAGAACATACAAGGCCACTAATTCTGAGACATCACCTTCCTTTTGGACTTAAATTACTCGTCTGTGAAATAAGTCTATTCACATGGTCTCTGCAGCTGCTTCCAACATTTACAGTTTGTCGATGTGTCTTTCGGTCTTTTTAAAACCCATGACCTGGATTATTTTATTTAAAGGGAAATGTAGAAACTAAAACCTCTCTTCTCCCACTACAGTGTATTCCCCGCTGAAAATGAGATCAGTCAATAGTCTTGCTCCATGTCAGGCCCTCAGCTAAGCATTTTAGTACATAGATTTTCTAATTCAACGCCCCTGACAACCCTAAAGAGTGAGTGCTTCCCCTTGTCTTCTTTCCCACTTTACAGGCAGGAAAAACCAGTAAGAGAGTCAATATCTTGCTTGGCCAAGATAATATCGATATGTGATGAGGCTGAGGTTGGAACTATGATTCTACAGGCTGCCCTCTCTAACTGCTAGGTTATATCCTCACACCAATTTCTGTATCATCGGCACAGTCTCCCACCACGCAAAATTCTGACTCTGCTTAAAAAAAAAAAAAAAAAGTTTTGGGGTGGGACCATTTTTATTTCCCACATATAAAATTATAAGGCACAATATGCTTTTTAAATTACACAGCCTTCCTCGCTCTCCACCCCCCCCCCCCCCCCCCTTGTCTGGGTATAGATCTCTGAGTCCAAGTTTCAAGGGGAAGGGCCTGGGAGCTTGATTAAAGTGAAGAAACAGGAAGCCCAGCCCCTCGTGCTCGGGGAGGTGCGGGGACTGGCTTGGAGGGGCGGGTTGCTCCTGGCTTGTCTGTTGAGGTAATCGTGAGAAGAAAAAACCGCGGATAGGAAGTGAGAGGCTGGGGAAAGTGCCCTAGCCCCGCTGAAGGAAGGGTAGGTGATGCTGGCAGGCTCGCCCTTCCTCTCCTCAGTTATTTCTGGTCTCTGTGACCTGTAGGTTTCCTGTTAGAGGGAACAGAAGCGACACTACAGAAACGAACTCCAGGAGTCCAGCAGCCCATTCCCCTTGTCTCCTTCTTTGGCCCCGGAACCCCTCAGAGATCAATGGTATCTAGATCCTAGCAACCCGAGGAGCTGGGAGCATTTTATTTTAATCTCATTGCACAATCCCTTCGCTGGCCACCAGGCCTTGCAAACTCCTGGGCTCCTCGTTAAGCAAGGGATTGTTTTCCTCTCCGGAACCAGTTTACTCACCACCCACCCCCATGCATTCCTCACACGCGGGTCTGGGTGCTGAGATCTGGGCGAGCTGGCCTGCTAGGTGGACAGGAGACGGAAGCGGGCTCCGGGCAGGTCCCTGCGTCACCTGGGGCCCATCTCACGGACCTCCTACAGCTCCCCCTTTACGCAAGCTCCCATTCGGAGGGGGGGGGGGGGGGGGGGGGGGGTAAGAGCCCGACCCCGAACAAAGCTCTAGAGCCCGCCTGCCTGCTGGCTCCGCCCCGCCCGGGAGTCCCGCCAGCGGGGATGTTGGCCTTTGCCCGGCTGGCCCGAGGCCGACCCTTGCAACGATAAAACAGATAATCCGCTCGGAGAATGATGCGCCTCCAGGGGAGAGCCCGAGCCCGGCGCCGCGTCCCGGCTGCTCCACGGGACGCTGCCCCGGCCCGCCTGGGCCTGGGCTCCCCGCGGCGGCAGCGCAGCCCCGCCCCCGGGCGCTAATCTCCCGGGCGAGCCCCGGCCGGTCCCCCCGCACCCGCGCTCCCGCCGGGAGCAGGGCGCAGGCGCCGCACGCAGCCTCGCTGCAGCCAGCGCGCGAGCCCCCGACTGCGCCTCCCTCTGAGCCACCCTGCCCTGCCCCGCGGGGCCGGGGGCGGCGGGGCCGGCGGGGCGGGCGGAGGGGAGCGTCCCGAGCCTGATTCCCACGAGGGCAGTCGGGGCGGCAGCTCAGCTCCTTCCCCCCCACCCCACCCCCGCCGCATGGCGCGCGGGAGCGAGCCCCCGGACGGGGGCTGGGGCTGGATGGTGGTGCTCTCCGCGTTCTTCCAGTCCGCGCTGGTGTTCGGGGTGCTGCGCTCCTTCAGCGTCTTCTTCGTGGAGTTCGTGGCGGCGTTCGGCGAGCCGGCGGCGCGCGTCTCCTGGATCGCCTCCATCGGCATCGCGGTGCAGCAGTTCGGGAGTGAGTGCCGCGCCCGCCCGGGGCCGGGGTCCTGGGACCCTGGGAAATGCGGGGACAGTAAGGGGGAGATGGGGGATGCTGGAGAAGGATGCCCGAAGTCTTCTCGCTGAACTCCTTCCGCTTCCCCAGGCCCCGTGGGCAGTGCCCTGAGCACCAAGTTCGGGCCGAGGCCAGTGGTGATGGCTGGGGGCGTCCTGGCAGCGCTGGGGATGCTGCTGGCCTCCTTCGCCACCTCCTTGACCCACCTGTACCTGAGCATCGGGCTGCTCTCAGGTGAGACCCTGGGCAGGGCAGGAAAAGTCAAATGCCTGGAGTCTTTGGACTCTGGGCCACCACCTTCCTCCTAAGCTTCCCCAAAAGACTTCCTGGGGAAGCTGGGAGAAAGTTTTGAATAACACCTGTGCCCCGAAGGGGAATGAAGAGGGATGACTCATTTAGTAAACGTGGTGGGGCTGGTGGGGCTGTTTAGACGTTCCGGGGATAATGAGTCCACAGTGTGCAAGACCGGAGCTAGTGGGACTGGAGTGCAAAAGGAAGAATCACATAGTACATAGTTGTGCCGGGCACTGTGCCTGTAACATAGATATCTAGCCTGTTTACAGTTTTTGGTATAGTTAGGTGCTCCTATATTGGGTGCATATATGTTTACCAGGATGAAAGCCTCTTGTTGGATCGATCCCTTGAGTGTTATCGTAGTGACCTTTGTTGTCTCTCGTGACGGCCTTCGCTATCCTATTTACAGATGAAGCAAGGCTTCGGACACTCATGAAACTTGGCAAATAAAGATCGCACGGCCAGAAATAGTAGGGCCTGGGTGCAACTCCCAAACTCTGTGCTTGTTACTTTAAAAACATTATCTCTAGGTCTCTACAGGCCCGTAAAGCATATTCCCCCCATTTTGCAGATGAAGGGATTGAGGCTGGGAGATTAGGTAAAGTCACGGAGCTAGATAGTATCACAGCTAGGATTGTAACCAGACCTGCGCTACATTCTGCTGTTGGGCAGTGTTGGGATTACTGGGCGCCCTGAACTCCCGAAGAGTCCCCAAACCACCATTTAAGAAAAACAAACAAACATATTTTATTCATTTCAGAGAGGAAGGGAGAGAGAGAGAGAGAGAGAGAGAAAGAGAGAGAGAGAGAGAGAGAGAGAGAGAAACATCAATGATGAGTGAGAATCATTGATTGGCTACCTCCTACATGCCCCTTACTAGGGATGGAGCCCACAACCCGGGCATGTGCCCTTGGCCAGAATTGAACCTGGGAACCTTTAGTCTGCAGGCCAACACTCTATCCTCCGAGCCAAATTAGCTACGGCCACCATTTCTTTTTCTTTCTCTATTATTTATTTGTTTGTTTATTTATTTATTTATTTTTTACAGGTTCTGGGTGGGCCTTGACCTTCACGCCAACACTTGCCTGCCTGTCCCGTTACTTCTCTCGCCTGCGATCCCTGGCCATGGGGTTGGCGCTGACTGGCGTGGGCCTCTCCTCCTTTGCCTTTGCCCCACTCTTCCAATGGCTGCTCAGCTACTATGCCTGGCGGGGCACCCTGCTGCTGGTGTCGGCCATCTCCCTCCACCTGGTGGCCTGTGGGGCCCTCCTCCGCCCGCTCTCCCTGACTGAGGACCCTGCTGCGGGTGGCCCTGGGGCCCAGCTGGCCTCCCTCCTCCATCACGGTCCCTTCCTCCGTTACACTGTCGCCCTCACCCTGATCAACACTGGCTACTTCATCCCCTATGTGCACCTGGTGGCCCACCTCCGGGACCTGGGTTGGGATCCACTGCCTGCTGCCTTCCTCCTCTCGGTGATTGCTGTCTCTGACCTCGTGGGGCGTGTGGTTTCCGGGTGGCTAGGGGATGTAGCCCCGGGGCCTGTGGCACGGCTCCTGGTGCTCTGGACCACCCTGACTGGGGTGTCGCTGGCCCTGTTCCCCGTGGCTCAGGCTCCCACAGCCCTGGTGGCTCTGGCCGTGGCCTACGGCTTCACATCAGGGGCCCTGACCCCCGTGGCCTTCTCCATGCTGCCTGAGCTGGTGGGGACTGGAAGGATATACTGTGGCCTGGGACTGGTGCAGATGGTGGAGAGCATCGGAGGACTGCTGGGGGCTCCTCTGTCAGGTAAGGGGAACGCGGCTCCCAAGTGGCCAGAGATGCCATGTCTACCATTCAGGGAGGGGACTGTTCACATTAGAGTGGGTGTGAATACTGCTCGTGACATGGTATGGCATGCTACGTGGCCCGTGTAACCAATCACAGCAGAAGTGGGTCCATGAGACAAAGGAATTGGGGCTGTGGGAAAACCAAAACGAGCTAGGCGGAGCCCTTGGTGGGATACCTGTAGCTTGGATTTTCAGACGTGGCTGGACCTGGCCAGACATAACACGTCCTTACCCTTGGCCCATTTGGCCCCAGCTCAGATGTCCAAGCCACGTGGTCAAAGTTCTCCACAGCCCTCAGATGCCAGAACCTTCCGACCCTTTACGCTTTCCTCTGGACTACTAACTGTCAGATGACAGGGCCAACAGTCGCCAGGAAGAAAGACACAGGTGTGCCTGACTCAATCTGAATCCCCAAAATCCCCTTGGCTGATACGATATGGGGGGGCCTTTCCGAAGGCAGGAAGGTGGTGGGCATCACCTTTGAAGCCACTTGGGGAGCCAGAGTTCTCAAGCGCATCTGGTCCCACCTTGGGAGTTCGAACTCTTCCAGGATGGCAGATTACAGATTAGTTTCCTCCTCCCACCCAAAAATGTGCCTGAGCCGTCAGTCCCAGGAAACAGATCACCCATGTGTACTCCTTTTCTCCCTCCGATGCAGGCTACCTCCGGGACGTGACAGGCAACTACACGGCTTCCTTCGTGGTGGCCGGGGTCTTCCTTCTCGCAGGGAGTGGCGTTCTCATCACGCTGCCCCACTTCTTCTGCGTCTCAGTCCCCCAAGCCTCAGGACCTCGTCACAGAGGCACTGGATCCCCAAGTCCCCCTGCGAAGGAAGAGCTGGGAGAGGACTGAGCTCCAGAAAGACCCAGAGAGCCAGAGATTGGCAGCCCCGGGCCTTCTGCCCCATATCAGTGCCCCCAGGACCGCAGTGCCTTCAACATCTTGATCTGTCTCCTGCCACAGCAGGCCCGGGGCCCTGCGATGTGTGTGTGTGCCAACTCCTAGCACCTTTTGGAGGACTCCTGTCTCTTCTTGGCTTCCACAACCATTCCTGCGGGATCCAAGAGTCGAGCCTGCTCCAGGGAGCTGGGAATCCACTGTGAAAATCAAAGGCCAAGAGTCTTACTATGTTTTCCAAGGGAATCCATCTCTAGAGTTGCCTACTAAGCTTCTTCTCCGAAGACAGATGTTTGGGGATGAGGGCCGCCCCGTTGAGATAAAACTGAATAAGGAAACTGAGTCACAACCAGAGACTCAGAAAGAACTGCGGCCCCTAGGCTGGGGTTGGTTGAGTGGGGTCATGGCTGGGGGTAGTGGGGAGGAGTCCAGGAGCTCTGGAGACTCCGAGCATCTGTAACCCTGGACCCTGCTCTCTGGACCACAGTTCCTCCCACTTGCCGGCTGACCTCCCTCTTTCCCACTAGCCCCTGTGACTTAGAAGAGACATGAAGAACATGGTGGGAACATGGTAGGGGCAGGGGGCGGGGGGCGGTTTGGTAGGGAGAGCTGAAGCTGAGAGAGCCTAAATCTGGGTCTAGGATTCTTGTATTCACCTCAGGCCAATAGAAGGAGATTGGGATACGGGAAGAGTTTTGAGTCAAGGAATCGAGGATGGGGGAGACAGCATTCATGAGCCGCCCTCCCCCTCAGACAGCTGGAAGCTGGCAGGCAGACAACTTCTCAGAGAGGCCCTGTTCTAATGGCAACAGGGTGGGCAGAGAGAAACGGACTGACAGACAGAGGTACCTTCCTCTCTCCCAGGGCTTAGCGGGATCCTGCTCCTTCCGAGCGGCCTTTTGAATGTCTATAAAGTTCTCGGTGTCCTGGATGGGCCAACAATGGGAGCTTGCGGAAGCACTGGAATTTTTTTTTTATTGAGGGAGGGGCTCAGACCAAAAGAAGATGGTCAACAGGACGTGTCCGCGGTGGCAATAGGGCCTCCTGGGGACAGCAGGGCCGCCTGAGGCGCTGGGAGCAGCTCCCCGCTCTCAGGGGGCGGGGTGGCTGGAGGAGAAGCCAGGCGGCAGGAGGGCAGCGCCCCAGGCAGCCCCATGTAGATGGAGCTGCCCGAGAGGACCAAGGAGCCACACACGAGGAAGGAGGCCGTGAAGTCTCCGGTCTCATCCCTCAGGAAGCCTGAGAGGAAGGGGAAAGGAGTTTAGATGCCTCGGACCCCAGTAGGGGGGCGGGAGAGTATGGGTTGGCTCAGTCAGGCCCTTACCTGACAGCGGGGGGCCCAGAAGCCCCCCGAGGCTCATCAGCAGCATCACCAGACCCGTGGCCTGCACTACCCCTCCGATACCCACCAGCCCGGGAAGCACCCCGAACACCAGCGGGGCATAACCGCCTGCACTCAGCCCATAAGCCCCGGCCGCAGCCAGCAGGGAGCCCCCCCAGGCCTCCTGGCCCCCTACCACCGGCACCAGCCCCACGGCCAGCAGCGCCAGCCCCGTCAGAGCCCCGAACAGCGCCAGCAGCCGCAGGAGGGGCACCCAGCCCTGGTCCGCCACCCACCCGCAGGCCAGCCGGGCGCCCGCATCCGCCACCGCGGCCACCGCCACCACCAGCGCTGCCCGGTACCCCCCGAGGCCCCGGTCTAAAGCGTGGGGGGCCAGGTGTACGTAGGGGACGAAGTACCCGCCGCCCACCAGGGCAGTGCCCAGAGCGAACACCAGGAAAGCCGGGCGTGCGAAGAGGCCCAGGCCCAGGGCAGCAAAGAGCCCGCGGGGCGGGGCGGGGGGGTCGCCGGGGAGCTCCAGGGGCCTCAGCAGGGCGCCGCAGGGGGTGAGGTGGAGGGTGACGGCGCCCAGGAGCAGCAGGGCGCCCCGCCAGCCGAAGGCGTCCAGCAGGAGCTGCAAGGCCGGCGCCAGGAGCAGCGAGGAGGCGCCGTTGCCCGTCAGCGCCAGCCCCACGGCCAGGACCCGCCGGCGGGAGAAGTAGCGGGAGAGAGTGCCCAGGGCCGGTGCGAACGCCAGGGCCCAGCCGGAGCCTGCGGACGAACGAACCGTTAGATATGCAAATGCTGGATAACTGTGCTGTATGTCTGAGACCAATATGATGTATGTTAGCCAAGTTTTGTTAAAAAATAAAGTCACTTGCCCAAACCTGTTTGGCTCAATGGATAGAGCGTTGGCCTGCGGACTGAAAGGTCCCGGGTTCGATTCCTGTCCAGGGCATGTACCTTGGTTGCAGGCACATCCCCAGTTGGGAGTGGGGGGTGTAGGAGGCAGCTGATCGATGTTTCTAACTCTCTATCCCTTTCTCTTCCTCTCTGTGAAAAACCAATCAAATATGTTTTTAAAAATAAATAAATAAATAATAGTCATGCTGAAATCGGTTTGGCTCAGTGGATAGAGCGTCTGCCTGTGGACTGAAGAGTCCCGGTTTGATTCCAGTCAAGGGCGTGGACCTTGGTTGCGGGCACATCCCCAGTGGGGGATGTGCAAGAGGCAGCTGATCCATGTTTCTCTCTCATCGATGTCTCTCTCTATCCCTCTCCCTTCCTCTCTGTAAAAAATCAATAAAATATTTTTAAAAATAAATAAAGTCACTTAAACTCTTGAAAGGAAGAAGACTGGGTGAGGAAAGGGGCCTGGGATGTGGGAGGACACCCACCACCACTGCAGCACAGCTGACCTCCGGCCCCCCACACGCTCCTGTCTCCCCCGCCACCCTCCTGTCTCCCCACCACCCCTGAGGGACCCAGGTATATCCCCCCTCACCGGCGAGGACTCCCAGGCCGAGGTAGAGGTGCAGCAGGCTTCCCGCAAAAGCCGAGAAGAGGAAGCCGAGCGAGGTGAGGACGCCCCCAATCATCACCACGGGGCGCGCCCCCCAGCGGGTGCTTAGGGCGCTGCCCACCGGACCTGGAAGGGGGCGGGGTCAAGGGAAGACACGCCCCAACCCTCAATCCAGCACTTCTCATTGGCTGTTTTCCGGGTAACGCTCCGCCCCCAGCCTGCTAGCTCCTCCCTCTGAACCTCCACCCGCTCTGCTCCGGAATCCGGAGCCACCTGCCGCCCTTCCTCAGGTTATCTGGAGCAGGGGGAACCCCACAACCTCAGGGCCCCCCACCCCGGCTCCCGCCCCCGCCTCGGGGTGCGGGCCTCACTGGCCGCCTGCTGCACGGCCAGGGCCAGGGCGCTGACCCACGCCGTGTCCTGGGAGGTTCGGCCGAAGTGCTCGGCGATGTCCGGGAGGGCGAGGCCCAGGGACCGCAGCAGCCCGTAGGAGAGCCCGTTCACCAGGAAGGCCGAGGCGGCCACCATCCAGCCCCAGCCCCCGTCCGGGCTGCCGGCCTCGGCTCCGGCGGGCCTGGGGGTCATCACCGTCTGGGTGGGGGAAGGAACACGTGGAGTGAAGTCTCCAAGCCTGTGCTTCCTCCAGGGACCTGCGATCCAGCTCCTGGCTGCTTGGGTGGGAGGGAAGGTGGGGTACCCGGAGCACGACAGGAAGGGGCAGGGAGGGGGGGGGGCGAGGGTTGGGCCTAGGGATGCAATTCCTGGGTCGGCGAGATATCTGACCGAACAGGTGGCAGGGGATGTCCCTGGAACTCCCCCTTCCCCCACACCCCCTCCTCCTTACCCGACCCCTCCGGGTCATGGGGGACAGGGCGCAGAATGGCTCGGTGTGCTTTCTTCCGGCTTCTGAGGCGGGCGGAGGCGGGGGTTACCGAGGTGCCGAGGGGAGGAGTGCGGAGATGGATCCCGCCTGAACAGGCTCTCGGTAAACAGAGGGCCCCGCAGGGGCCTGGGCCACCTGGGGTGCTGTGCTGGGGAGGCGGGGGGGGGGGGGGGGGGGCGGGGCAGCAGAGACAGCCAATCAGCAAGCCCAGGGTGAGGCCAGACACTGAGTCTCACAGGGATTAAGTTTTACACACACACACATACACACACACACACACCCCAAGCTCAAGAAAAGGGAGCAGCCAGGAATGTATGCCACGCATGCACCTGGCCAAAGACAAGCACCTGCTGCTGCTGCGCACTGAGGAGATGGTGACTGCCATCCCAGCAAGCACAGGTAGGCAGCCATGCACTAAAACGGGCAGCTCCTCTCCGGTCTGAGGGCTGAGTGTTGCTGGGAGTAGCTTGGACATCAAATCACAGACCTCCACTGAGTGCTTGTTGTGTGCCCAACGATAATATGCCCTCAAGGACTCGAGGGAGGGAGAGGGACTCCCTTATTCTGAGGAGCTGTGATGTGCCAGGCACTCTTCACACGTGTCATCCTTTCACCCTCACAATAACCCGGTGAAGCTGGTGTCATCTTCATTTTACAGGTGAAGTCTTCCAGAGATTAGGTGGCTTGCCCGAACCACACAGCTAAAAGATGGCTGGAAACATGTTTTTAAATTTTGGGGCCGTCCAACGATTGGACCATACAAGGAGAATAGCCGGCTGGTTTGGAGTGTCGGCCCCAGAATGAAGGATCCCGGAATGAAGGATCCCCGGAATGAAGGATCCTTTCAAAGGCATATAGTACCTCATTTGCAGGCTCAATCCCCAGCCCAGGTCGGTCACACGTGGGAAGCAACCAATCCATGTGTCTCTCTCACACCGATGTTTCTCTTTCTGCATCTCTCCCCTCCCTTCCAATGTGTCTAAAATTCCATGGGGGAAAGTAGCCTCTGGTGAGGATTAAATAGACCCAGGATGGAAGCAGAATCTGCCAGAGTGGAGGGGAATGGCCTGGAGACAGTTTGATGCCAAACTGGCCTGGAAAGGCAGCCTTTTGGGGCCAGAGAATTTGATTCTAAGATAGGGGCGCTGGGAGAATAGGAAGGATCTTTGCCATCAGAATCGCTAAAGATTCGAGATTAGAATTTTAAAAACAAAGTGAGAAATCTGAGACGTGAACCCTGGTACTGATTTTTTTAATTAAAAACTTTTAAATTTATTTACTGAGTTGAGAGAAAGAGAGATTGAGAGATTGACTTGTTCCACTTTTGTAGGCATTCATTGGTTGATTCTTGTATGTGGCCTGTCCAGGGATCAAACCTTGGTGTACCAGGACAATGCTTTAACCAACTGAGCTACCTGGCCAGCGTTCAGGTACTGATTTAAAACCTTTATTAACTGTATCCTTTAGATTTTTTTTATTTATTTTTAATTAGATTACAATTAGTGTAATTTGGACATGTTACACCCAGATTTCATGATCCCTAAGGACCACCAGGGAGCCGAGTCCAGTGCAATAAACAAAAGAGCCTCGTCCATGCCAGCGTGGGCTCTGTCCCACGTACGCCAGCAGCTTGGCGGAAGAGCACGGGCTTCAACAGGTCAAGGGATTTTATACGGTGGTGATGTCACTGCTTTGGCTGACCCTGATTGGTTGGGTGAGGACCAGGGTCCAGTTACAAAATGAAGGATAGCTCCTCCCTGCCCCACAGTACAAAATGGAGTCAGGACTTAGCCCCGCCCCGCCCTGCCCTCTCAGACAATTCTAAGCAATGTGTAGCTTTTTTTTCATCTAATCAAAAGTACATATATTTTTTACATTTAACATTATTTTGTATTAGTTTCATGTATACACTATAGTGGTTAGATAACCATATACTTTTTTATTATTAAATTATTATCTGTGTACATATGTTACCATTGCCCCCCCCCATACATACCCTCCTTCCCCAGAGTTTTGTGTCCATTGGTTGTACTTAAATGCATGTATACAAGTCCTTCAGTTGATCTCTTATCTCCCCCAGATATCCCTACCCTCCCCGCTGTAATTTGACAGTCTGCTTGTTGCTTTACTGTCTCTATATCTATCTTTTGGTTCATCAGTTTATAATGTTCTTTATCATCCATAAATAAGTGAGGTCATGCGGTGTTTCTCTTTCATTGACTGGCTTATTTCACTCAGCATGATGTTCTCCAATTCCATCCAGGTTGCTGCCCATATACTTTTTTAAAGATTGATTTGAGAGAGAGAGAGAGAGAGAGAGAGAGAGAGAGAGAGAGGGAGGGAGGGGAAGGGAGAGATTTATTGTTCCACTTATTTATGCAATCATCAGTTGCTTCTTGTACGTGTCCTAATTAGGGATCGAACCCGCAACCGTGGCATTTTGGAATGACACTCTAACCAGTCTGTTCCATGAATCCACTCCTCTGTTTTTATTTTGTTCATTAGGTTCCACATATAAGTGAGATCATGTGGTATTTGTCTTTCTCTGACTGGCTTATTTCACTCAGCATAATAATCTTTAGGTCCATCCATGCTGTCGCAAAGAGTAAGATTCTCTTCTGTTTTATGGCTAAGTAGTATTCCATTGTGTAAATGTACCACAGCTTTTTTTTAATTTTTAATTTTTTTCCAGAAGCAACTATTTTATTTTATTTATTTTATTATTTTTTTATAATTTCTTTTTTTCAATGTACTTTATTGATTTTTTACAGAGAGGAAGGGAGAGGGATAGAGAGCTAGAAACATCGATGAGAGAGAAACATCAATCAGCTGCCTCCTGCACACCCCATACCGGGCATGTGCCCGCAACCAATGTACATGCCCTTGACTGGAATCAAACCTGAGACCTTTCAGTCCACAGACCGATGCTCTACACACTGAGCCAAACCAGTTTTGGCCACAGCTTTTTAAAAAATATATTTTATTAAATATATATTTTTCACAGAGAGGAAGGGAGACGGATAGATAGCTAGAAACATCGTTGAGAGAGAATCATCGACCAGCTTCCTCCTGCACACCCCCTACCGGGGAATGTGTCCACAACTAATGTAAATGCCCTTGACCAGAATCGAACCTGGGACCTTTCAGTCCACAGACCGATGCTCTGTCCACTGAGCCAAACCGGTTTCGGCTACCACAGCTTTTTTAATCCACTCATCTATAATACTAATGGGCATTTGGGCTGTTTCCAGGTCTTGGCTGTTGTAAATAATGCTGCAAGGAACATAAGGGTGCATATATTCTTTCAAATTAGTGTTTCAGGATTCTTAGGATATATTCCTAGAAGTGGGATCACCAGGTCAAAAGACAGTTCCGTTTTTAATTCTTTGAGAAACCTTCATACTGTTGTCCACAGTGGCTGCACCATCTGCATTCCTACTAACAGTGCATGAGGGCTCCATTTTCTCCATATCCTTGCCAATACTTGTTATTTGTTGATTTATTGATGGTAGCCATTCTGATAGGTGTGAGGTGATATCTCATTGTTTTTTTAAAATATATATTTCATTGATTTTTACAGAGAGGAAAAGAGAAGGATAGAGAGTTAGAAACATCAATTAGCTGCCTTCTGCTCGCCCACCACTGGGGATGTGCCCTCAAACAACGCACATGCCCTTGACTGGAACCAAACCTGGGACCCTTCAGTCCGCAGGCTGCTGCTCTATCCACGGAGCCAAACCAGTCACGGCTCACTTTGGTTTTAATTTGCATTTCTCTGATAATTATTGACATTGAGCATCTTTTCATATGTCTATTCACCATCTGTATGTCCTCTTTGGAGAAGTGTCTATTCAGGTCCTTTGCTCATTTTCATTTATTTATTTATTTATTTATTTATTTATTTATTTATTTTTAATATATTTTATTGCACTGTGGGGCAGGGTGGAGTTATCCTCTATTTTGTGTAACTGGACCCTAGCTCAATCAGGGTCAGCCAAAACAGCAACAACACCACAGGAGTAAAACCCCAGGCTTGGCGGGTGGGGGGGGGGGGATATATATATATTAATTGATTCTTTTACAGAGAGGAAGAGAGAGGGAGGGACAGAGAGTTAGAAACATCGATGAGAGAGAATCATTGATCAGCTGCCTCTTGCACACCCCCTACTGGGGGTGTGCCTGCAACCAAGGTACATGCCCTTGACCAGAATCGAACCTGGGACCTTTCAGTCCACAGGCCGACGCTCTATCCACTGAGCCAAACCAGTTTTGTCGCTTTGCTAATTTTTAATTGGATCATTTGTTTTCTTGGTGTTGAGATGAATGGATTCTTTTTTTTTAAGCTTCTTTTTTTATTTTATTGATTTTTTACAGAGAGGAAGAGAGAGGGATAGAGAGTTAGAAACATCGATGAGAGAGAATCATCGATCAGCTGCCTCTTGCATCACCCCCACTGGGGATGTGCCCGCAACCAAGGTACATGCCCTTGACCGGAATTGAACCTGGGATCTTTCAGTCCACAGGCCGACGCTCTATCAACTGAGCCAAACCGGTCTCGGCTGAATGGATTCTTTATAACTTTTGGATATTGACCCCTTATCAGATGTATCATAGGGGATATATTCTCCATTCAGTAACTGTCTTCTTTTTGTTGATGATTTCCTTTGCTATGCAAAACGTTTTAGTAAAAGCATCCTTTTTACATTAGAATGAAGGTCGCCATTGCTATACTTCAGCTATTTAAATCAGAGATGTGTTCTTTGGTTTCATTCCTATACAATATCAGAAAATTAGGTAAGTTACTGTTTGGAGCATGTACCTCCCCAAAGCCACATGATGGCAGTGTTTCCTAATTGCTGACAAGTACCTGCAGCTCAAGAAAAAAACAGCTTCTTAACTAGTGAACCGGTAAATCTAACAAATACAGCATGAGCTCTCCACTGCCTGCAGGAGGAAAAGAATCAAGTTTCTCTTCTTTGGGTATGATGCCTCTCACAACCAAAGAATACTTTCCCATTGCCATTACCCTCTCCTTCCGCACACGCCCTTCCATTGGCCAGAGTGCTCGCCCTGTCTTTTTCTCCCTCCTGAATGTTTGCATATGTCATGCCCTCTGCTTGTCCAAGGTGGGGCCCAGAGTCCTTGAGAGTTTAAGGCCCTGCCAAACACACCTAGAAAAGTGGCCTCACTGGTTCTCCTAGCCCGGGTTGCTTTGGTGAAAGGCGCCTGGGAGGCGGAGCCAGCATATCCTCAGTCACCAGGAGGGCGGGGAGCCCACTTCCGGAGGTGGGTGGTGAGGATTCTGTTCCCAGCTGAAAGTAGTCCCAGAAACAAACCTCTCCCGGTCCATGGTGAAGATAATGCCAGGCACTCAAAGAGGAGCCTGGGCCGTCTGGGTCTGGGAATTCTATAGGGTTATGCTGAGCATCTTCAAAGGAACCTCCCGAACCCAGAGGGCGTCCCAGAGCCTGGACCTGGGCTGACTGGTTGTGAAAAAGCACATTCCTCTTCTACCTCCTGTCCCCTACATTCTCAGCCAAAATTACCCTCACTGTACTTTTGCTCATTGAGCTAATGTAGTGTTGAGGTTAGTAGAATAGATTTCCAAGCTACACTTCCTTAGCTTGAATCCCATCTCAGCCGCTTATTAGCTGGATGATTGTGAGCAAGTTAATCTCTCTGTGCCTCAGTTTTCTCATCTCTAAAATGGGAATAGTAATACAGTGTTTCCCCGAAAATAAGACATCCTCCGAAAACAAGACCTACTTACAGGTTTTCTTCTGAGTGAAATATAAGGCATTCCCAAAAATAAGCCCCCCCCCCCCCTAGGCTAAACATGAGAGATTTGGTCCACTGATTCTGAAAGAAATGGAGTCACAAGAAATTCGCCAGGAAATTCAGGAATTGGATTGTTATGATGATGTTCCAGAAGATGATGACAGGATTGTCATTGAATAAATGAGTAAATTCTTGATACTGTAGGATTCACAGTTTGTCTGGTTTGTGTTGACAACAACCGTACTACCATACCGTATACAGGTAATAAATTTCCTTTATTTTCATTTAACAATAAATGTGTACCGTATTCTTCTTCATGGAAAGATAAGACATCCCCTGAAAATAAGACCTAGCACATCTTTGGGAGCAAAAATTAATATAAGACACTGTCTTATTTTCGGGGAAACAGGGTAGTAGCTACATGATAAGGGTTGTATGAGGATTAAATGAGTCACTGTGTCTACATGTATAAAAAAGAGCTTAAAGTGGTGCCTGGAGCATGACATGTGTCCCCCATATTGCTGCTATTGTGACTTGGAGGAACCTGACTCGACCCTTCAAGTACCACCGAGATTTTGCCACCTGGCTGCATCTTCATGCTTCAAGGTCAAAGAAACTCATTGGCCTGGTGAGTTCTCAGTAGAACTACACTAGTTACAGGATGCGAATGGCTACAAAAAGAGGTTAAATGGACTTTTTTTTTTTCTATGTGGTAAGTGTTTTTCTTAGCATTCCAAAAGTTTATAAGAAAATGCTGGTCTTGCCAAAACCGGTTTGGCTCAGAGGATAGAGCGTCTGCCTGCGGATTGAAGGGTCCCAGGTTCAATTCAGGTCAAAGGCATGTACCTTGGTTGCAGGCACATCCCCACTAGAGGGTGTGCAGGAGGCAGCTGATTGATGTTTCTCTCATCAATGTTTCTACCTCTCTATCCCTCTCCCTTCCTTTCTGTAAAAAAAAAAAAAAAAAAAAATCAATAAAATATATTTAAAAAGAAAAGAAAAGAAAATGCTGGTCTCCCTATCTTGACTCTAAAAATAAAAGAGAAGAAAGGAGTCTAAGTAAGTTTTGTTCATTTGTTCTTACAACATATTTATAGATACCTCCCATGCCAGATGCTATGCTAGGGATACAAATATGAATGACACAGTCTCTCCCCTCCACACTCTCACAATCAAATGAGAGGGAATAGAGTGAAATAAAGAAATCTCGACACGAGGAGAGAGACACAGACATCACAGAGTGCTGCATGCTGGGAACTGACTCACTCTGCTGGGGCGGCTTCACAGAAGAGGAGCCGTGTGAGCTGGGTCTTGAGGGATGAGGAGGAGTTTGCCAGATGGGTGTGTGGGCAGGGGCACTCCGGGCAAAGGGAGCAGCCGGTGGAAACATCACAAAGGCATGAGCCAGCTTGGCACACGGCGTATTGTTTGGGGCGCTGCAAATAGCTGCCGCGCGGAGGACAGAGAGCGTGTAGGAGGCCAATGTAGACTTCTGCTGGGGCAGAAGGGCCAGGCTAAGAAATGTAGATGTTTTCCCAGAGGCTGACACTTCTCAAAAAGGTCGACTTTTATGTAGCATTGGCTAACATTCGCTAACATTAGAAGCTGAACACAGAGGAAAGGGGACTCATTTCTAAGTCAGAGCGGTCAGGAGAGTCTGGGGTTATAGACCTTTTATGTGTAGGAAGTTTCTCTGAAACATCTTGTTTGACATTGGAAATGTATGTGGAATTTTGCATCCTACTTTATTCTAAAGAAGGGATTGCTGGTGGACTAAACTGCTAGATGCTTGCCGACTTGGAGGAAGCCGCAGAAGCAGATGCTGAGGCAGGGAGGGTCTTCAGAGGGATCAAAACAGAGGGTCAAGGTCTGTACATGATTCGCTTTGGGGGACCATGGGATCAGGAGTGTTTCTATGTTTGTGAACCCCAACTGCTCTGGGGTTTTCTCATGGGAGCACCTGTCTCATGGGAGGTTTGGGGGCCTCAGGGGATCTGCAACCTTGGGGAAGGCCTGAACTAAGCCTAGCCATTCCTTGGGTACACCCACTGGGGGCTCCTCTGCAGATGGGAGGGAAGGGGACAGGCAAAGATGGGTGGCATTACCCACAGGAAACAGCACTATTTGAGGTTCACAAAAACACGAGACTTACTGGTGTTCGGCCAGGCTGGTCTTGGGCTTCTAAGTGCCTAATATGTGCCTCTCACCCCTCAGCCACCAGAAACCTGTCCTTCCCCAGCTCCCCAGAGCCCATGCCGTGGGAAGTTAGCATAGATCTCCAAGTCCAGAGCCAGGGTCTGGAAGAGTGGAGGAAAAACACGATCTGGGAAGAGGATGAGATCATAAGCCCAGGGTTTGGGTTTTGGGGTCAGGGGAGCACATCTGTGGAGATGCTCTGAAATATGGGGGAGAGGGGGCGGGTAATAAAGCGAGAAGGGAAAGCCAGCCCTCCACTCAGGACAGCGGGGCTCACTGTGTAGAAGGGACCGTCTGCTTGGATGACCACACGTAAATGGAGGACCAAGCTGGGTCTCCTGAACCTTGTGTTGGAACTGAGACTGGGTAAGTAGTCCGCTGGGTTTGGGGCTGGAAGAGGCCATGGTCAGGTTGAAGTTGGCACAGATGAGACAGCCAAGGCTGGAGCTAGACTGGAGCCAAGACCTGGGATGGGATGGGAGTTGTACCCCAACATCACTTCTCTCTTACCCCTACTACCAGTGCCTCTTCCAATTCAGTCTCCACCCCTTCCCTCTGTCACCCGCACCCTCCCCCTGCCACCTCCCTAGTCCCCTTAAGTGCTGAAGGTCTGGAGCCTCGAGCTCTTGGATCTTTCCAGACAGCCGTCTCCGGGACAGGGGATCAGGACAGTGGGGGGAGCACCCCACTAAAATATTTGAACTTGCTCTGTGTGACTTTTTTAAAAAATATATATTTTATTGATTTTGCACAGAGAGGAAGGGAGAGAGATAGTTAGAAACCGATGAGAGTCATCCATCAGCTGCCTCTTGCACACCCCCTAGTGGGGATATGCCCGCAACCAAGGTACATGCCCTTGACCGGAATCGAACCTGGGACCTTTCAGTCCCCAAGCCAATGCTCTATCCATTGAGCCAAACCGGTTTTGGCTCTGTGCGACTTTTTAAAAATAAATCTTTATTGTTCAGATTATTACAATTGTTCCTCTTTTTCCCCCCATAGCTCCCCTCCACCCAGTTCCCACCCCACCCTCTGCCCTTAACACGCCCCCACACACTGTCCTCATCCATAGGTGTACGATTTTTGTCCAGTCTCTTCCTGCACCCCCACACTCCTTTCCTCCTGAGAATTGTCAGTCCACTCCTTTTCTATGCCCCTGATTCTGTTATATTCACCAGTTTATTCTGTTCATCAGATTTTTTTATTCAGTTGATTTTTTGATTCACTTGTTGATAGATATGTATTTGTTGTTCATAATTTTTATCTTTACCTTTTTCTTCTTCTTCCTCCTCTTCTTAAAGAATACCTTTCAGCAATTCATATAACACTGGTTTGTCGGTGATGAACTCCTTTAGCTTTTTCTTATCTGTGAAGCTCTTTATTTGACCTTCCATTCTGAATGATAGCTTGATCTCTGTATGTCTTATCTGGAATTATCTGGTTCTGGAGTTTTGGCCAATATCTGTGTCAAAGGTCTTAGCTGTCAGCCTTAGGCACTCATTCCAAAGAATTGTTTAGAGAGAGAACTGATGGATTACAGCATTTACTGGGTACCTCGAGAATTACCAAGAAGGCTGCAGAGCTAGGTTTGGCAGGAACACAGACTGCCACAGGGCTAAATGGGTGGCCAGCACCACTGCTGTCACCATTAGATGTCGCTGCAGTCTGCATTCACAGGGCCTAGAAATGGCTGCTGCTCAGAACCCCTTCTCTGCTTCATTCACCATTAGCTCTAAGTCCAAGTCCAGGGCCCGTATTCCTGACCAACTGAACCTTGATCACTAGCTGGCAGGGACACCAGGAAAGTGAGCCCCTGGTGTTTTCAGTGTCTGCAGGCAGAATGAGTTCTGCCTCCCATCAGAAATAATAAGATAGGACATGTCCATCATAACTGAATAAAGTGAAATGAATATAATATACTATTGGGAATTTCTCAAAGAGAGGAAGAATGTGAGGTGCAAAGCAGCCCAAAATGTCCACTAAAAACAGGTTGTCAGGATGGGGATGGAATTTGAATGGAAACCACAGTGTGCATCCTGCAAAAGCAAGTTGGACGTGTTAAAAACATAGTTCTTGATTTGTTTTAAATCCTCATCTGGGGATATGCTTTTTATTAATTCTTAGAGATAGAGGAAGGGAGATAGAGAGGGAGAGAAAGAAAGAGAAAGAGAAACATCCATCGACTGCCTCCACACCAGTCCAGATTGCACCTGTCCAGACCGGGGATTGAACCCGCAACCTGAGCCTGTGCTGTGACTGGAATCAAACCCAAAACCCTTTGGTGCACAGGATGACGCTCTAAACAACTGAACCACACAGACGAGGGCCATAGTTCTTGGCTCTCAGTGCCAACATTTTCTAGGCATTTAGGTAGTTGGTGAGGCTTAAGTGAAATAAGGCTTGGAAAGGACCAGCTCCAGCCACATGGTGGGCACTTTACAAATGGAGTTTCCCTTCCACTTCATTTCCTCCCATTTTCTGGCCACAGCTGGCCTTCATGTCTACTTCAGTCCAGGTGTCCCTCACTCCTCATGTCTTGATTTGAGAAGGGGACTCACACCAGAAGGGGCAAGGGGTGAGGTCTGTCATTTCTCTCTGCAGTACCCAACCTTTTAGCTACCTCTGACTTTTCTGGGTACATTGTCTGTCTTTCTGGCCCCAGCCTGGGACCTCACATCTGATTTAAAGGGGCTCAGCCTCCCAGAGAACTCTCTTGACAACACCTGCTACAGTGTCCCAGAATCTGCTTCCCAACTGAATAATGTCAACCAGCACCAAAAGCCAAGGTGGGAGGAGACAGGGAGTCAGACAACAAGTCTTCCTGCAGCTGTGGGCACATAAACTGGACATTCTGGAGGTCTCACATGTACAAGGCAGAAGTGTTAAGGTCTGTTCTCTTTCCTCAAGAGGAATGCCCTGTATGGACACTGGAAGGAGTGGGGTGAGGATGTCTGAGCCTGGGAAAGTCCTGAAGCCTCTGGGAGGGTCTGGGAACTGAAAAGGCTATGACTGCTGCTGCTAATGCCACACAAACCTCCTCTTGTCCATGCACAAGGTCTTTTCCTTTCAGTGTCCTTTCTTCTGAACAGAGTTCCTCTTCTCTGCCCGAATCTCCTCTGCCCCTGTCGGCACTTCCATGCCATGTCCTTTGCAAAGCCTTCTCCCTAACAGTCAAAGCATTTTTATTTGTGGGCAGTGCTAGAAATAAGGCGAGCCCCCCAAGTCAGGGGTTCTGATAGAATACAAAACACTCGGGAGCCAGACAGCAAGGCAAACATCTTTACTTCTTCGTAGAAGGGTGCACACACGTGGTCTGGAATCACATGCACACCAAGCAGGCTTCTCAGGGAAAGAACTTGAACTGAGTCTTGAAATTTGATAGGCAAAGGGGGTAGAGGAGAATTGGGAGCGGGGAGGCATCCTAGGAAAATAGGCAGCAAGAGTTTCAGAGAGCTGGTCAATTCTAAGGAAACTCATGAGGCTGGGACCAGGGTGATGTGGTGGGAAAGAAACAGGAGATCCATGAGGAGACATGTGGGGTGTGCGGGGAGAGATTACAAGGGCCTGCTACAAGGCAGCGTTAGCAGGAAAAGAGTTGGAGGAGAGTAAAATAGATGCTAAGGAAGTGGAAGACTCCATTTTCAGCTCATGCTTTATCCATCTCTGCTCAAGTTCTGGTCACATCTCTCTTTCTTGATTCACAACCAAGAGTCTTGAAGTGTGGCTGATCCTAGTGTGAAGCACATTTGTGAGTCTGGTGCCTACTGCTTAGTTTGAAGAGTGTGGTGGCTGGGCCCTGGAGGGAAGGCACAACTGCATAGGCCTACAGAGAGGTGAGGGCAAGACCTTGGGCTTCTGGTCAACCAGCTGCCTAGGAGCGGCATCCTGGTTTATGGGTCATGAGCTTACTCAAAGGCTCGGGTGCAGATGTTCCAGGTCATGGCCAGTGAGCAGGAAGGCGGGGTAATATCAGAGCCTGAGTTCATGGAACATAAAGCTTGGCTATTCTTTTTTTTTTTTTTTAATATATTTTATTGATTGTTCACAGAGAGGAAGGGAGAGAGATAGAGATCTAGAAAGATCGATGAGAGAGATACATCGACCAGCTGCCTTCTGCACACCCCCCACCCAGGATGTACCCGCAACCAATGTACATGCCCTCGACCAAAATCGAACCTGGGGCCCTTCGGTCCACAGGCCGATGCTCTATCCACTGAGCCAAACCGGCTTCGGCAGCTTGGCTATTCTTAGATGGCTCGTGGTTTCTGGGTTTATTTCTCTGTTGTCCTTGAAGAGAGCTGACTTATTCCCTGAGTACCCAGCACTTAGGATTAAAGCTTTCTGAGTGCTTATAGAGATGGGACAGATCTGAAGAAGTTTACTGACTCCCAAAAGAATCAGTGTTGTACAGGAAGCCAAATGTGTTGGCCAAACCATCTAGGAACTCCCCATTGGTGCCTGAAGGACTTGGAGAGGCTGGAAAACCAGAGATTACTCTGGAGGCGTCCATTCCTAGGACTCTGGTGGGGACATGTTTACTATTGTTAACATGATTTGTTCCCTTTGATTTTGACCACAAGCTTCTTCCTCTTCTACCACACAGATGCATAAGGAACAAGAAGAAACACCCACACTCTTTGTAAAAGACCTGACAGAATGACTGGGATGAAGTGAGCATCAGCATAGTAGCAGTAAATACATACATATGAGAGGGCAGGGCAGGGTGAGAGGGCAGGGTGGGGCGGGTCCAGCTCCCGGT
Source organism: Pipistrellus kuhlii (assembly GCF_014108245.1). Lineage (NCBI taxonomy): Eukaryota > Metazoa > Chordata > Mammalia > Chiroptera > Vespertilionidae > Pipistrellus > Pipistrellus kuhlii. The sequence continues at coordinate 9,251,398 of NW_023425522.1, read as the reverse complement.
AACTGGAACCTAGGCCTAACCCAACCAATCAGGTCAGCCAAGGTAGCGGCACCACCCTCCCTATAAAACCCATTGATATGTTAAGCTCTTTCTCTTTCTCGCCAGGTCCTCGCTGGTGTAAGTGGGACTGAGCTCGGACTTTGGGATTTATGACACTTGGGCATTACATATACATACATACATACATACATACATACATACATCATACTTCAGTCATTTCTCTTCTCGTGGGCTGGAGCTAAGTATACAGAGAGAGTTCCAAAGACATGGTTTTCAGGCTGGATTCAAATGATAAGGAGCCTTGTGCTCCTGGCTAAGGACTCTGAAGTTTGTCCTGGGGGCTATGGAGAGCCTTTATGAACAGGTCAGATTTGAATTTTTTAAAACATTTTTCACTGAGAGGAGAGAGAGAGAAAAATAGCAAGGTCAGAGAGAAACATCAATCGGTTCCCTCCTGTATGCGCCCTGACAGAGGGTCAAACCCACAACCTGAGTATGTGCTCCAATGCGATGGGGAATTGAACCTTTTGGTGCATGGGACGATGCACCTGCCAGGGCAGATTTGAAAAAAATTAACCGCCCTGCGGCAGGAAAGAGAATTGACTGCTGGGGCCAGCTGGAGGCAGGGAGACAAGTTGGAGGATCAGTGTACGAATACACACACTTCATGGGAGGTCCAAGAAACAACCAGCTGAGTGATTTATTTAAAGTAATCTCAGCCTGGAAGGGCCTCAGGCACCTAGCAGAAGCAAACACAAATCCTTTCTATAGGAGTATACCAGGCCAGACCTGAAAGAATTTCAGAGGACAAAGTTCCAAAAACTAAGAGCTATGGTGAAAACAAACAAAAAATAACACACACACCCCACACACAAAAGAAAACAGGAAAGAAAGTCAGGAAAAATAACCAGAATAAACCTGTGTAGAAATTAGATGTTGGAGTTATTGGAAAATACAAAATAAGTGTATCTAATAAGTAGAAGAGAGTTTTAAAAGATGAATAAGAAAAAAGAAACTAAAGGACTAGAGAGCTCTCCAGTGAGGTCCAGGGACTGGTGGTGAGATGGTCAAGATAGGTGAGGGCAGCTTCTCTCCGAGGAGTGGAGTAGCTGGGTCGAGTCCCCTTAGATTTCAAACAGAAGATCAGGTATGTGATTAATTGCCTACTTATTGGAATTCTACAAAATGCACTATTTGAACACTACAATGTTGAGAGAACCAGTTTCCAGGGAAGTGGGGTAATTCTCAGGCAGAAGAGCCAGAAGAGGTGTGACCCAACCCTTTTTTGACTTTAATGAGTGTGATGCAGATTTGCCTTTAAGAAAGGAGACACCTTGAGAATCCAGGAAACACCTGAGGAGCAGTGGAGGAATGAGAACAGCAAAGGCAAGAAGGGCTTAGTCCCAGTCCCTTACGCTGAAAAGCGTAGACCTTCATCCACCTCTGGACTGGCTCTGATTGCTGATCAGTGAACTGGTAAAGGTTTCAGGATTGATGTGAGTGGTCAGATGGCAGAGAAATGTAATGCCAATTAGGTTATTTCCCATTCACTGATGTGCATCTACTGAATCCAATGAGGACTCCAGCAGAACATAGGTCAAGGAACCATTTTGCTTACAGAGGAGAACAATTATTTTGTCTTTTTTACAGTTGCCATCTATAACATTTCTTAGGGCTGTTTAAGGTAGCCTAGTTTATAATAAGCATTCTGTTCCTTATGATCTCCTAGGACAGAACCACTCCATTCCTAGCTGCAGTTCAACATGGCCAAGGTATAAAACTGGAGAGTGTAGGTGATAATTTCTGAATTGGCTAACTGTAGGTAGGCAGTAGTGGTTATGCCTCTATGTGTAGAAGGGATAGTGTCTTGCCCCTTATTCTCAGTCAACCCATGGAAAAGGGATGGAGTCAGGAGGCTTGGGCACGGCTTATGGCGATTTACTTAATGGCTTTCTTTTCTCATTCTGAAACCATTCTCTTAAATGGCAATAGACTGTTCCCATCCGCCCCCGTGAGGTAATCATGCACCACTTGAATAATAACACACAATGGAGTTGCTTTTTCACTTATAAAACATGATCAGCTGTGACTCATTCTGACATTTCAAATCCTAATAATTCTGGGGGCACCACTGGAGGCTTTTGTCTTCCTTTCTAGGCAATGATTCATACATTTTCTTCAGATTCTGTTCGGATTCTGGTCCTTCACCTCCCACCTAAATTACAAGTAGGTTAACTCTAAAAGAAGTGAATATCTTCATTCCAGATGAGAAGCAGGGTGTGCAGAGCACGGTACTCAGGGGACAGCATTAAGCCGGCGTTGGGGCCTCTAAACACCCAGCTCTCTGCCTTTCCCCAAAGGGCCATAGTGCATTCACACTGCCACGGCAGTTAAATAGACTCTATACTCTTGGCTTTCCCTTCATAGACATGGGACAGCCACCACTGCTCCAAACATCATGTCCTCAACAAGGAGACATCCATAGCAAGAAGGCAGCAAGCAGGATTCCTCCTTTCCTAGTACATATCGTTCTTTTTTCATCCGGGAGGAAAATCTTTTCTAGAATCCGCAGCACGTTTTCAGATCCTCAAATGTCCTGGGCCAAAACCAAGTCACATGTCTTTCCTTAGTGTTTCCCAAACTTTTGACATGTGTGTACCCCTTCCATAATTTTCGTAACGCTGAGTACCCCTCGTACTCATGAGAACATAGAATTAGGCGCAGCTGAGCACGGTGCAGTGCATATCCCCACCAAACTCCGGTGCAATGTGTACTCCCACCAAACTCTTCCCGTACCACACTTTGGGAAACACTGGAGAGTGGGTGTTCCCCATCAGGTTTAAACCAATCATAATTTAACTCTTGGTAGTTGAAATATAGTGGCAACCATACTTTGGTAAAAACCGCTGTTTGAATTTTAACCCTGCTAAGTCTGGCTCCTGCCTGATTAAAACACAGGGTACTTACCTCAGCTTCCAGGTGGAGGCCTGGAGGTTAAGGCAATTTTCCCTTGCCTGGGACCAGGACCACAGGAGATTGATTCCCACTGACTCAGTAGCTTCAGGGATAGGAACTGTAGATAACCTTTAGAGACTAACCGCTGAGCTCTGCTTCTGTGTTATTGGCTATCGCAAGACAGGGCCACATTCCAATGTCCAGCAGGATGTGACTAGCAACGACCCTGTGGGCTGACCCTAGTCTTTAGAACATATTATTTAGGATTTATAATTTAGAACAAAGGAAAATTTCTGTGGTTTGAACCTTTAAAAGGGACTGCCTACCCCTGAAACGGGGCAGTCGTGTGGAGACCACCTGCGTGTGGTGCTCTTGTGGCCGTCCTGGCCAGATATTTCAGTAAATTCTTGCCTGTTTTTTTTAATTAATCATCAGCCTCCAGTGGTCTTATTTTGAACCCAGGGTTCGACCCCGCAACAGTAGTAAGGGGAGAAGAGACCACTCTGGACTGCTTGGTGGCCCAGACCTGCATAGGAAGGAAGTGGAAATGACCATGGAGAGTAGAGTGTTGGCCAAAGAGGAGAAAATGATGATCTTCAGTGAGAAAGAGGAATAAAGCAGATGGTTGTGAGATCCTGCCTCCCCTCATCTGGTGGGCAGAGTTATGACATTACTGGCATCTGCCACAGAGACATCCCCAAGACCACCAATCAGCTTGTGCCAAAGTGCCCTGGAGCCCACTCCTTCCTGTTCTACCCTGGGTCAAACCCTTTCCTTTTTCTCCCCTCAAAAGGCTCCCCCAGTCCTCCACGTGCTGCTGCTCTCCATCCCCGTCTGTGGAGTCAGCCCGGTAGGTCCTTTCTCCTCTCCCCTCTCCTTTAATTCTGATTTCTCTACGGGACTCATTACTGGGGAATACACCTTCCTTTAATATGTCTTGATGGTCTCTGGCTCGTTTCCTGCGCCTCAAACCTTACAATGGTGACCCTCAGGGGTCCAGCTCACCCTTTCCAGTCTGTCTCAGGACTTCAGCCACTTCCCTGTCTTTGAGTCACACATTGGTTTTCCAGGGCTGCCTTAACAGAAGTCCACAAAAGCAACAGAAATGCGTGGTCTCACACTTCTGGAAGCTGGAAGTCTGAAATCACGAGGCTCTGTTCCCTCTGAAACCTGAAAGGCAGAGCCCCTTTTTGCATCTCCCTAGCTTCCAGTGGTGTTGGGGCGACCCTTGACATCCTTTGGTTTGCAGCTACAGTGCTTGGTCACATGGCTTTCTCCCTTGTGTGTCTGTGTCTCCTCTCCTGTGGACGCCAGTCATATTGGAGTAAAGGTCCACCCTACTCTAGTATGACTTCAACTAATTGCACCTGCAACTACCCTGTTTCCAGAAGTGACATTCACAGGTCCTGGGGTTAAGGACTTCAACATATTTTTAAGAGGACACAGTTCAACCCATAATGGGCCTTGTTACATCACTTAAGGAATTGTCTAAGGTAGGGGTGTCGAACTCAATCAGAGAAGGGGCCAAAATCTAAAATCCAGCCTAAATCGCGGGCCAAATGGTTTACTGAACAGTCATAAACTGTCATTGTGATGGAAACGCAGCGGAGTGCAGTGATGACAGCGCGGTGTGGGCCACATTGCAAGGCCTGGCGGGACGGATTTGGCCCGCGGGCCTTGTGTTTGACACATGTGGTCTAAGGAATGGTCTTGTTACATCACTTAAATCCAGAGATCTCCTGTAATTTATCATCCAAAAGTCCTTCTAATATAGGACCTTAAGAGTTGTCCTAACTAGTATAGTGTCACCCCATTCTTTTCTGCATCTCATCTCCTCCTTACCTAAGAGTCTTGGTTTCCAGAAGTAACTTGGAAAGCTTTACATGATCGCCCAAGAGCAGTTTGATCCTCTTTGAACCAAAGTCCTTTTTCAGAAGAGAGTCTGGCATAACTTTGGATAACAAATACATAGAAAAGCCAGCATGGGACCATGCTGTAAACCCCTCATTAATGAGTTAAATACATTTCAACTGACTTTAAAAATATAATGTACTAGTAAGAAAATATAATACATGCAGGAAAATAAAAATAAAATATTTTGACATAATTTTCTCTAATCATTGACACCTTAAGATGCAAGAAGCTGGTATTTTTTTATGTAAATATTTTCCCTTTCTTTTAAAATATATTTTATTGATTTTTTCACAGAGAGGAAGAAAAAGGATAGAGTGTTAGAAACATCAATGAGAGAGAGACATCGATCAGCTGCCTCCTGCACACCCCCCACTGGGGATGTGACCGCAACCAAGGTACATGCCCTTGACCAGAATAGAACCTGGGACCTTTCAGTTCACAGGCCAACACTCTATCCACTGAGCCAAACCAGTTTTGGCAAGAAGCTGGTATTTAAAAAAAAAAAAAAACTTCTAGAGTTAACAAAAATAACTTGTCAATATGGCTGAATAAAAGGTCATTATGAAATATTACTTATTTTATACCAAGGCTCTCAGTCTGTGGACCATGAACTCCTTTAGATCCCTGAGACCTTGTCAGGGACCCACAAGGTCAACCTTACTTTTACAATAATACTAATCACCCAGCGTGCCTCCCATGATTCTGGTAGGAACTCAATGGTGAATTTTCAGCAAGTGTCTGGCACAATCCCCATCAGAAATTTGATAATCAACAAAGTTTGTCCCTTTCCTCAGCTCCTCCGCCCCCAATCTGGCCAGGAATCCTGCTCTTCTTCACTTTCTTCCCTCCAATTGAGTGGAGGGAAGAGAGCTAGGCAAGAGCTGGGGAAGCTTGGTAGCTAAGATCCCGGAGAAAGGTCAGACACCAGCAACTTGGGCCACTACTGAACAAGGCTGGCCTGGGTATGCCATGACGGAGACACCAACAACTCCAGGAAATCAGATGCAGGAAGCGAAGGGAGGGTGTCAGAGGACTCCTCTCCCAAACACCAAAAATGAAGAAGTCAGAAAAGCTGAAAAGAAGCGGAAAGGGAGGAGACACATCCTGGAGGAGGACAACAAAGCTGGCTCTCGGTATCTAACACCCCAAACACGCAGTCTCAGCTTGTGATCCGATTATTGCTTACTGCACAAAGCGGAGGAAACAGGAGGTCCCAGGTGACAGACTCCTGGGCTTTCAGACTCAGAGGCCAGCAGGACTCCAGCCGCTGACCTGACTCCTCCTCAGGCGCCTCCACCCCCCTCTCCAGGATTTTGTTTTACCTAACTCAACTCATTGCTGTGCAGCAAACCCAAGAATCACAGCCTCCAGACTTTGCACAGGTAACTGGGTTGGGGATGCAGGTGAGACCAAGGGGACAGGGAGGGAGTTAGAGAAAGCAGGGAGAGGGGGCTGTGGGTCTGAAGGGGGACTGAATAGGAAGAGATAAAAAAGGGCATCTTGGAGACTCAATGACCTTATGTAGACTTCAGACTCTATTCACTCAGCTGGGTTCGGATTGAACGCTGGCTGCCAAACCTCGGTCACAGACTGAGCTCCACTGAGCTCCACTCACACTGAGCTCCATCTGCAGCCCATTTCCAGCGCCACCTTCAGCCCCAGCCTGGCTCCAACCCTCACCCCATTACAAACACCAATTCCTCCTTTAACCCCCAACCACAGTCTTAACATCAGCCCCAACCCCAAGTTGAGCTTCAATTCTTCTATTTCCAACTTCAGGGCCGAGCTTAGGCCCTGCACCACCCATGGCATCCACAGGAGTACTGACCCGGGTCCTAGGAGGAGATGCAACCTTAACTGCATCCCCAATGTCAGACCCAGGCCTAGTAATACCTCTAGTTCCAACTTTGCCTTTTCCTTCAATCTCACATTCAAGTCATCCCCAGCCCAAAGACCAAGCCTGACCTCACTTCCAACCTCTGCTGCAAACCCGGGCTCATTCCCATTCATATCCCTAACCCCTGGTTCATCCTCAGCCTGAACTTCTTCTCTTACCTCAGCTCCAACCTAGTCCCAGCCTTCCCTGTCTCCTGTCTCCAGCCTAGCTGGTCACTGGCCCTGCCTCCATTTCAGCTCGGGCAGCCTCAGCGTTGGTCCAAGGATGTCAATGAAGTATAAAAACCTCCGGTCCTTTGAGAGTGAGGAGAGAAGCCAGGGGATTAACAATGGTAAGAAGAAAGGAGAAAGGGTTTCTCTTATAATACCCTCTCAATGGGCTTATAAGGATTTCTGCAGTCGCAGCATATCTGCACCTCTACCGTGTGCACTGCTGGGGTCCCCCCTTCTGAGGGGGTCAGAACCCCATACCCTGGGGGCTCCAGTATGAAGAGGATTCAAGGTCCCCAGAAAGACAGGGTCAGAGAGGAATACAGCAGCCTGATGGCCACTACTCTCTGGGAAGGCATGAGTGTTTGCACTGGGGGAGAATGAACAGTCGTATTTGGAAAGGAAAGCATGCACTAACCTGACAATACAGACAAGTGTGAGTCTGCTGAGGGCCTGGTTGCCCCAACTCACTCTGTGTCCTCCTGCCCCCTCTCCCACATGCTGCCATCATGTGTTGTTGTAGGGGTGGGGGCCCATGTGACTGAGGACTTATACTGATTCAGGAGGGGTCAGAGGCCTGGGAATCCCCTGAACCACAAGCCTCCCCCAGCTTTACTTGCACCCACCTCCATCCCTGGCATAGCCCCCGGGCCCTCTCCTCCTCTCTGTGTCTCTCCTGTCCTAGACCTCCAGCTCCTGTTGTCCTCTCCCCTTGCAGGACCGTGTCCTCCCCAAGCCCTCCTCAAGCGTCTCTGCTTTGGACCCTGCCTCCTCCTGCTCTTCCTGGGCTTCAGCCTCTTCCTGCTGGTGGATATCTGGATAATTGGATCCAAAGGTGAGAGTCATGGGACGGGCAGGAATGGGGGCGATAGTGGGTACAGTAATCCAGGCACTGATGATGATCATGGTGGGTAAAGACAGCTGCTGGCTCTGTTACTTACTCATGAGTAATGTAGTCCAAGTGCCTGAGTGTCCTCCTCTGCAAGCTTGGATAACAACAGAGCCTGTCCCTTCAAGCCAGGTGGCTGTGAGGACCCAATGATCCAATGTTTCTCCAGTGCCCTGCACAGTGCCAGCACAGAGAGGACTGGCCCAGCTTAGCACTCATGGTCCCACCTGTCTGACCAGGTGCCAATATGCGGAGGGACCTGGAGACCCTGAGAGCAACTTTCAGCAACTTCACTTCCAACACGGAGGCTCAGGTCCAGGCACTGCACTCCCAGGGTGAGCCTGGCTGGAAGGGGCTCTGGATGGGAGGGGTCATGGTGGGGGAGAGGGAAACTGAATCCTGAGCACTGAGCCCCCATGTCCTCCAGGCTGCAGTTTGCAAGCAACAATAACATCTCTGAAAGCTGTGGTGGAAAACCAGGAGCAGGAACTGCAGGCAGGTGAGAGGCTCCTCCAGGAGTGAGTGTGCAAGGGTGGGGGCTGGGCTCTCTGGACAGAGGTGGGGTGGGAGCAGCCAGGGTGCTGAGTGCCCTCCCCTCCAGCCCGCAGCTTGAATGACAAGGTGTTTTCTCTGGAGAGCAAGCTGGAGAAGGAGCAGAAGGAACTCCAAGCAGGTCAGGCCCCTTCTCCCTGCCCCTGGGCCTGATGTGGTGGGAGGGCATGGGGGGCCCTCAGCTGGCCCCCTGCATTGTCCCCACTGCCCTCTGTGTGTCCTAGGTTATTCTGAAATGCTCCTGAGAGTCCAGCAGCTGGTCAAAGACCTGCACACCCTGCACTGTCAGGTGGCTGCGCTCCAGAGCAATGGTGAGTGGTGTGTGGGGCAGCGCCTGGCCCCATATCCTGCCCATGTGTCTCTGGGCAGCATCTCAGAACCTCCCCACTCCCACCTCAGACTCCCAAGATGCCTGCTGCCCCGTTGCCTGGCTGGAGCATGACGGCAGCTGCTACTGGTTTTCCCGCGCTCGATCGACCTGGTCAGAGGCTGAGAAGTCCTGCCAGCTGCAGAACGCCCACCTGGTGGTCATCAACTCCAGAGAGGAGCAGGTGACACCTGTGATTCAAACCCTGGGCAGCTGGGTCCGCCGCTTTATTATTTTTTAACCCGGGGAAGAGCCCAGAAGCCGCAGGCTGGCAGGATGCTGGGCGGGTCATAGTGGAGCAGCCACTGAGCTAAGAGCCGGGGTTACAGCCGGGAGCTCGGGCAGAGGGGCAGGAGCCAGGGGAGCAGGGTGAGGAGCAGGTTAGGAGACAGAACGCAAGACAAGATGAACTTAGTAGAGGCAGGACTGGGTGCAGAGCTTGGGGCGGGGGGGGGGGGGGGGGGGGGTGACACTGAGAGCCCCTTTTGCTGTGGTGGCCAGCTGGGTGAGAGGAGCAGAGTGGGAGGGATTCCCAGGGACATGGGGTTCCTGGGTCCCTCCAAAACTGTCCAGGTCTCACCTGCCCACTGCCACCTCCACACCACAACCCCAAACACCAACGTCCACAGGGAAGAGCCAGCCTCTTAGAATAGGTGGGGCTTTAACACACACACACACACACACACACACACACACACACACACACAGGCTACTCATGGTGACATTTACTGAGACCTTACTATGTGACAGGCACGTTCATATACATTCACTCCCAACCCTACAAGGCAGGTCCTCGGACCATCCCCAGTGTGAGGAAGGGAGAAAGGAGGGACCTGAGGAACAGGGAGGCTAAGGGACTCGCCAGGCAGCTAGCAAGTCAGGAGGAGCCAGGCTTCAGAGCCACTCTGCCTCCTCCGCCTGTGTTTTCACTGCCACCTGCTGCCGGAATAATCACAAGCCTATTCGGCTTTTCCAACCAGATGGAAATCGCCTGTTTCAATCCATTTGGACCGACACAAATGTCGGTTTCACGTGGGCCAACCCAAGACGTCAGAGCTCGGTGAGCTGGCGCCCACGTTCTTGATGATACAACTTCAAGGTGGACCTGTCCCTTCGCCATTCGGAGTGAATGTCAGTGTCTGCTCTAATGCTCTTGCCTTAAATTCATCTTCATGCGACGCAAATAGAACGGACCTTGATTTCTGTTCCCTCGCATTGGCTGGATGTAACTCAGCCCATCTTCCCGTTTTCAACCTGTGAATCTGTTTTGGATTAAGGCTTCGCAGCCTTGGCTCTGGATTACACGCCTTTATACTTGCCGAGTTTAAAGATCCTGATTTCATTAACCCTGGGCTCCTCTGGAGCATTACAATTTATTTTTAAAAATATATATTTTGTTGCTTTTTTTTTTTTTTTTACATTTTTTAATTAAATTATTATCTGTGTACATATTTTAACATTAGCCCCCCCCCCCTTATTTTGTTGCTTTTTTACAGAGAGGAAGGGAGAGGGATAGAGAGTTAGAAACATCAATGAGAGAGAAACATCGATCAACTGCCTCCTGCATACCTCCTACTGGGGATGTGCCCACAACCAAGGCACATGCTCTTGGCCAGAATCGAACCTGGGACCTTTCAGTCCACAGGCCGACACTCTATCCACTGAGCCAAACTGGTTAGGGCAGAGCATTACGATTTTTAAAAGTTACCCCAACTGGTGCCTCTGTGCAGCCAACTTTAAGGTATTTTTCCTATAGGTTGTGCTTAAGTTTTTTGTTTGTTTGTTTGTTTTTAATTGAATGAGTCTTTTAACAGGTGTGCATCTCCTTTATTTCTAATAACTATGCTTAATCTGTCTTTTTTTTCTGTTTACATTTGTAGTGTGAGTTGTGTTCTTTTTGTCTTCTTTCCCTGTGGTATTTTGAACTAGATGTAGCTTATTCTGAGTTATATGAATGATTCATTTTATAACTGCCAGTGATGGGCTGAAAATTATTGGCTTCAAAAAAAACAAGGAGTTTATGTAACTTTCCATATGAAAGATGAGGAAACCGGCACATTTATTCACACACCCCATTCTTCCTTTTTTAAATTGAGATTTAACTGACATATCACACTGGATAAATTAGAGGTTACACACATTGGTTTGGTACATTTACATATGGCGATATGATTACTACAGTAGAGTTAGCTATCCCCTTTCTCTTGTCACATAATTATCATTTCTTTTCTGTGTTGAGAACAGTGAATGTTAACTTGGACATTTATAAGGCTCATTCTTTTCTCTCCTCGATTCCTTAAGTGTTTTTGCCTGAAGAGTTGGGCTGTTTTCTATCTTTTAATTTCGTAAATCTCATCCAGATATATAACTTGGTTGCTCATGCTATACATTTGCTCTAAAGCCAGGAGAATCCTTTTAATGTGTAAACTTGGGTTTTCTAACTTTTTTTTTTTTTTTAATATATTTTATTGATTTTTTACAGAGAAGAAGGGAGAGAGATAGAGAGCTAGAAACTTCGATGAGAGAGAAACATCAACCAGCTGCCTCTTGCACACCCCCTACTGGGGATGTGCCCGAAACCAATGTACATGCCCTTGACCGGAATCGAACCTGGGACCTTTCAGTCCACAGACCGACGCTCTACCACTGAGCCAAACCGGTTTCGGCGGTTTTCTAACTTTTGAGAAGACTTTCTGGAGTCATGTATGTGGACATTTTTTTTCTTGTCCACTGGTTCTCTTTTTCTCTGGGACACGTCACCCACAAGCATGCCCACTGTCTGCCTCCACAGCCACCATCTTGCTGCCATTCTTTCCATCTTGCTCTTTCCCTGTGCATTCTGGGTCCTTTTCGCAGGCCCGTCTTTCCTGTCTGGGTCTTGGTTCCCTGCTGAGTTCCTGGGTTGTTTTATATATCTAAAATTTTCTCTTTACTTCTTATATTGTGAGGTCTTTCTTTTTAAATATCCTCCTTGATATTTTATGGCATTCGTCTCCTTTAATTTTTATGAGGCCGTTAAAAAAGTTGTTCTCCAACATCACTCTCTGTTCTAAAATATGCCTTTTGCCGTAGCCGGCTTGGCTCAGTGGATAGAGCGTCAGCCTGCGGGCTGAAGGGTCTCAGGTTTGATTCCAGCCAAGAGCACATGCCTGGGTTGCGGGCTCCATCCCCAGTAGGGAGTGTGCAGGAGGCAGCCGAATCAAATGATTCTCTCTCATCATTGATGTTTCTATCTCTCTCTCCTTCTCCCTTCCTCTCTGAAGTCAGTAAAGAAATACATTTTTAAAAATACATGCCTTTCATTCAAAGTATATTTTTCACCTCTCTTTTTAATATCACAGTTCTTTTTTCCTCCTCCTCTTCTTCCTCTTTCTCCTCTTTATTCTTGCGTAAGTTCCATGATCATTGGCACCTCTGCCACTTTCATGAACGGGCACCGTTCTTTCTTGCCTGTGATTTACCGTGAATTCTCCTGGGCTGTCTTCTCTGGTCACCTGGCACTATTTGATTCTTCCCATCACTCTTTGACACGGAGGCCTGGGTTTTGATGATTTAGTCCCGTTATTCAGCTGCTGGTCCTGATGGGACAGCAGGCAGCAGCAGCACCTAGAAGATCTTGTCTCCAGGCACTTTCCCTCCACCTGTGCTGACTCCTCCCAATTTGGGAACAGACTCTCAGGATACACCATCATGCACAGGACATTATCCAATGTGCAGGATTCTAGGATTCCTGGATGCTCCCGTGTCTGCCCTCTGAGGAGGTGACTGGCTGTCATCTTAGCTGTGTCTCCAGGTGAGAGTAGAATTAGGAATTTCACCCCAACTGCCGTTGGAGACCCTAGACACACTGCCAAAGGGAACTGACTGACGGGTGTAGATGTTGGTCACCATCCATCTGCTTTCTCCACACTCTCCCTCGTACCAGGGCAGCCTCCAATTTTCAGCACCGACCGCCAGTCCCCTTGTAGCTAAGTCATCCTGGGGCTCCGGGCAGTGGGTCCAAATGGAAGCCCCAGGACCCAGTGATCCTCTGGAGAGGACAGCTACACAGAGGCAGGAGCAGGGCAGGAGCCCTGAGGGGCAGGTGACACCAACGGCTCCCTGGGGGCAGCAGGCACAGGGGCCAGAGTCAGGATCCCGGGTTTGAGGTTGTGGGCAGAAGACAAGGAGAGGACTGGAGTCCAGGCAGCAGCCGGGCGTTGAGAATGAAGTGGGGGTGGGGTGGGGGCAGCGTCACAAACAGCACTGCACTGACTCTTGGGGCTCTACCAGCCCCCGCGAGGTCCTCAGGTCAGAAGCTTTAGAGAGCTTCTGAGGGCTAAATAAAATAAAACCCATGGAGCACATAGCATGGGCTTTAGCCCAGTATATTATCTTCGAACAATAGCGAAGGCTACCAAGGAAAAACGAGGCCCTAGTTTTGCTGGGAGCTGGTGCTTCACCTTGGGGCAGAGCAGGCTGGGCAGGCTGAGGCCCACAGCTAATGCCTGCACGGAGACAAGGACTAGACTCTCCATTCCTCCTGTTTTGCAGAACTTCATCGCACAGCACTCGGCCCCATTTCACACCTGGATAGGTCTCGTTGAGGGTGGCGGCTCCTGGAAGTGGGTGGACGGCACAGACTATCGGAACAGCTACAAGTAAGTGCCTCGTCCCCGCCCCACCCACCCGAGCGACCCCATTCCCCAGACCTCACCCCTCCAGCCTCCCAGGCTGCAGCCTCTGCTCCCTGAACCCTCCAAGGCTCTGCTTTCCTGAGGTGGGGCGAGGGGTGCTGGGCTGGGGTGGTCAGAGCCTGAGCTCTGTCCTGCATTCCTAGGAACTGGGGTGCCGGGCAGCCCAACAACTGGAAGGGGAACGAAGATGACGCGGATGAAGACTGCGCCGAGGTCCGGGAGGACGGGCGCTGGAACGACGATGACTGCCAGCGGGTGCAGCAGTGGGCCTGCGAGCTGAAGCTGAAAATCCCCGGCCAGGAGCCCTAACCCCAGCAGTCTCCACCCGCACCCCTCCCCTCCCCAGCTCCCAGCTTCTCTGTGGGGATTTGGAATGAAGGAAGAAGAGTTGGGAGGCGTTGAGGGAAGACAGAACAAAGGGGTTTAAGAATCTCAGACCCCGGGGGGCACAGATCCCGCCTCCTTCTGCCGCTCACTGGGAGGGTTGTCACCTCCGGCCTCCTCGGTGGAGCAGGAAAAGAGAAACCAATGCTGACACTCCGTGTGGACTGGTTATTGGGAACTGGGACGTGCAGGGTGCAAAGAAGGGGGAGCGCAGAGCGTCTGGGAGAAAGTTTAGTCCCAGACAGGGGCTCCCGGGTCCCCATCCTGAGGGACCCGGATCAGGGAGGGGAGGGGAGAGCCTGGAGCAGTGGCATTCAGTGGAAGGAAGGCCTGGGGCTGGGGGTGCGGGGAGGAGCTGGCGGGCCGGCCGGAGGGGCTGCCCACAGCCTGAGGGGCTCCTGGAGGAAGCACTTGCCCGCACTGGGGTCTCCCCCAGAAGAGGCTTCAGGGCCCCCCACTTCCCTCAGCCGGGGAGCTGTGGTGTGGCCGCAAGGCGCTGGAGAACGTTTGCTGAGAGGGGGGCGTTGGGGCAACACTTTCCTGCTGTGCTCAGCGCGGCGGCCTCTTTCCGACCCAGACAGATGTAGACGGCGTCCAACTCAGGTGTCCCCGCCATGTCCGCAGTGGGCAGCTTCATCCTCCGAGACCATCCTAAAGCCAGTCTTAGAAGGGCCTTAAGCAACGAATTTTTTTCTTATTCTTATTACAAAAGTACTATATACACTTTGTGAAAAATGTTTTAAACACACACACACACACACACACACACACTCACACACACACACGGGTTTATTACAGGGAATTGGCTCCTGTGATTACGGAGGCTGACAAGACCCAGGTCCTGTGGGGAGCAGGCAGCCAGAGGCCCAGGGAGCCCATGGGTGGCGGAGTGACCCAGGCAGCAGGCCACACACCCGGGGGGGGGGGGGGGGGGGGGGGGGGGCGGGGATGTTTCCCTGAGTCCAAAGGCAGGAAGAGGCCAGTGTCCCCGTGTGGAGGGGTCAGGCAGGAAGGACTCTCTGGGACTGGCGGGGGCTCGGCCTTCTGGTTCGTGCAGGGCTTCAGCTGGTGGGATGAAGCCACCCCCTTGGGGAGAGCACTCTGCTTTCCCAATTCAAATGCTCCTCTCCTGGAAAGCGCCCTCCCAGACACACCCACATGGGACTGACCCTGCTTCCCGGCACCCTGTGGACATAAGAGGTTTCCTTTTGGGTGTGGCCTGCGTATGTGCACATTTGCAATACCGCACTGCACTGCGCAGGGCTTTTCCCACTTCCCCGTGCCTGTGGGCTTTGATCCAATCCTTGCTATTCCCGTGGAACTCAGCAAGGGTGGAGAATTCCAAAATACGGATGTGCCCTATGTCAGTTAATCATTCCCTGTGGCATATAAGGAGTTGGGATTTTGGTATATTTTCACACATAATATTTCAAGCAAATTTTGCTTCTAAGGCTGTGATAGGTAAAGACTTCCTGATGATCAGTTGCAAAATTTTCTGGGATTTCCCCTTCTAAATGAACATGACTGACATGAGGTAAAATAAACGATGGAAGTAATAATGCATGCAACTTCAAGTCTTGTGAGCCCAGGAAAAGCCACTCCTGCTCTTTAAAGAAACCGCTCTCTGTTTACTAGCTGTTTCTTCCAGGATTGACATCTGAATTTCTAGATAATGCACACATAAATGGGTATATCTTTACCAATTGTTGACATTATTTAGTTCTACCCTGTAGATGAGGTACAATCTTCCAACTGAGTCTACAACAATTTCTATGTAAATCATACTTCAGAATGTGTATCAGCTATGGTTGCGTCAACAGTGGTAAATGCTGACCCAAGTAGGATCATCTGATCACATTTCCTTTCTTGCACAACTTTTGTTTCTTCTGAAGTTCATAATTATTTTACTTAAGAATATACTCCATATTCTTTTTAAAATACGTTTTATTGAGTTTTTGCAGAGAGGAAGGGAGGATAGAGAATCAGAAACATCAATGAGAGAGAAACATCCATCAGCTGCCTCCTGCACACCCCCTACCGGGGATGTGCCCACAACCAAGGTATATGCCCTTGACCAAAATCGAACCTGGGTCCTTTCAGTTCTAAGGCCGATGCTCTATCCACTGAGCCAAACCAGTCAGGGCTGCTCCATATTCTTTGAATCTATTGCGAAGTCTTCCTCACCTGTAAAAAGCCTGGCAATATAATCATCTACTAATGCAAATTAGTCACAGAATTGGAATTTCAGTTGCACCTTTTTCCTAGAGTCACAGGGGTGAATGGAAATTTCATGAAGTTTGAAGTGCACAGTTTTGGGGAGCCGTCCTTAAAAAGGAATAAAAAATTAAGCATAAAATTTAATATTTACTTAAGTTAAAAACTCACAAATTTAAAAAGCTGAAACTGCCATAAGCATCCCCAAAAATGACATCATATTTCAAATAATCTCCCAACACGCCTCTAAACTCTGTTTTCCCTGTAGTTTTTGGCTGCAGGCTCATTGGTTACATGTGACAAGTGTTGGGAGGTGAGTGTCCACAGAGGATTCTTCTATGTCACTGCTGTCAGGTCCTTCAGGACATGAGCATGTGCCACCTTCATGTCACCCCAAAGGAAATCTGCACCGTGGGTGATAAAAGGTCCCCTGAAAGTCATTCCTGAGCTGGCGGGACAACCCTAAGAATACACGATGTGCCTGCAGACCACATAGGAACCTTCTCACTCAAGCCAGCTTCTTACTCAGGTGAACAAAAGCCGCCGGACACAGAGGAGCGTGTGAAGAAGGGGGAGTTGGAGTGGAAAGTGGCAGAGGTCATCTGAACCGATTGTGGTCAAAATAACTTTTGTTTTCATCATTTACAAAAACTTATGATTATGTGATGACACCACTTGGGCCCTTGAGGACCTTGAAGGGGCCCAAGAGAGGCCCTTGAGTGCAAGCTCCCTTAGGCTCGCTGTCAATCCATGTCTTACCTCCCCCCAACCCCTCTGCCCCACAGCCAGTCCTGTGTCCTCAGACCTCGCCAGAGAGGCTAGCTCTAAGCCTGGAACCTCCTACTCATCCTGAGAAATTCCTGGTCCTTTCTCTTGGGTTAGATCCTCTCTTGCCTGGATCTGGAAGTACTAGAACAAATAGACAAATCTATATTTATAGTAGGCGATTACAATACATCTCTCTAATGAATGTATGTCAGGTTGAACTGACAAAAAAAAAAAAAAAATCACCAAGGAAACAGATGTGTTGAGCTCCAGGTTGTACTATTATGATCCAATTGCCGTATTTAATACACTGTGTTCATTACCTACAGAACAGGCATTCTTTTCAAATACACTGGGACATAAAAAAAATAAATAAATAAATAAAAAATGAGCAAATAGCCAAAACCGGTTTGGCTCAGTGGATAGAGCATCGGCCTGTGGACTGAAAGGTCTCAGGTTCGCTTCCAGTGGAGGGGGCGGGGGGGGGGGGGGGGGGAGCATGTACCTTGGTTGCGGGCACATCCCCAGTAGGGGGTGTGCAAGAGGAAGCTGATCAATGTTTCTCTCGCATCAATGTTTCTAACTCTCTATCCCTCTCCCTCTCTGTAAAAAAAAATATATATATATATATTTATTTATTTATTTATTTATTTATTTATTTTTTAATGAGCAAATAGCCGAAACCAGTTTGGTTTAGTGGTAGAGCGTCAGTCTGCGGACTGAGGGGTCCCGGGTTTGATTCTGGTCAAGGGCATGTACCTGGGTTGTGGGTACATCCCTGGTAGGGGGTGTGCAAGAGACAGCTGGTCTATGTTTCTCTCTCATCGACGTTTCTGGCTATCTCTCTCCCTTTCTCTTTGTTAAAAAAATCAATAAAATATATATTAAAAATAAAAATAAATAAAAATAAATGAACAAATATTCAGGCCCCAGAGGAAACTCAGATGCCTGAAACTTGAGTCATAACTGAGCAAGAGCGGAGAAAAAGGCTCCTCTGGTCCCGGGGTTACAATAAGGGCAACACCAGCAATACTGGGGAATTCGGATGCAGGAAGTGAAAGGGGGTGTGGGGCAGAGGAGAAGTACCAGCGGACCCCATTGGGAAAACTCCCCTCTTCCAAATGGTAAAAATGAGGAAGTGGGGGGGTGGGGAGAATTCAAAAGAAGCAGAAAGGGAGGAGACACATTCTGGAGCAGAGTCAGGTCCACCATATAACCACTGCCATCTATGTCCAACCCCAATTAATTCTCCTCGTAATTTACTGTGTGAAGTCTGGGAATGGGAGGTCTAGGCTATAGAATCCCGGGTCGCAGACATGAGGCCTTGGTCATCTGTATTGACTCTCGCCCACCTTCTTTTTCCTGCTGCAGGAAACCAGATTGAGGACTCGGGTGGGAATGAGAAAACAAGGAGGTTGGAGAAGGCAGGTGGAGGCAGAGGCAGGACTTGGGGTTTTAGGTGGGGTCTAAATGGTGAGAGATATTGGGGTAGAGATCAAGGATTGATACAGGCTATCTCTCCACACACCTCTAGACTGGGTTGGGCAGCCCCAACTCCAGCCATGAATTTGGCACCACATTTGGCTCTAGATTCTGCCTCAAGCTCTTATCTCAGGCCCAATGTTAGCCACAATTCTACTCCCATCCTAATCTCCATCCCGATTTCAAGCCTCAGCCTTAAATAAAGTCTCTGAATCAGCCCGTCTACAGCCCCAAAGTTAGCCCTCCTGAGCAACGTGTGCCTTGGCAATTCTTTCTGCTCTCTGAGAACCACAGGTTGTTGAGACATTTCAGTAGGACCTGAGGGGAGTCATTTTGGCTGCAAAAATCAGCTCAGAGCTAAGGGTGCTTATTAAAGGGACAGCAGGGCTCATTCATCGATGTATCCGTAGCCCTGTCTGGCTCAATCAATGAACAGGCAAGTACAAAAGGCAGGCCTACATGTCCTCAGGAGGTCTCAGTTCTGCCAAGGGTACCAGGTCCGAAGGAAAGGAGATTGCAGCACAATTTCCTCCCCCAGTCACAGTCAGTCATCTGTGATTGCCATTGGGCTAAGGGTTTGTGAAGAGAAGGGAGAATACTGGGTCAGGAAACTTTCCTAGCCTGGACACCTGAGATGCTGTCGTCACCAAGTGCTGTTCTCTAAGCTGAGCCGTGAGCAACCCTACCCCAGCCTCAAGCCCACAGTCAGGGAGACAGGGGCCACAATGCTGTGTGACCTCCGGCAAGTTACCTGGCCTCTCTGAGCCTCGGTTTTCTCCCCTCAGAAACAGAAATAACACTTGAATACACCCATTTTCTCTTACCTTTAATCAAATCTCTTTTTCTTCATCTCCTTTCTCCCCGTCTTTAAAATCTGCTCATCCTTAAAAGATCAATTTAAAGACCACTTCTTCAGGGCAGGCCGCCCTGTCCTCTGTAGAATAAGGCATCCCCTCTGCCCCCATCACCCCCAAGTTACAAATCGCTCCGTAACTCTGGGTTCCCCGCTTTGGTCTGTCAGCCACTTGCAATTACTAGTTAAAACGTGTCCTGTCTTGACGAAACAGGTTTGGTTCAGTGGATAGAGCATCAGCCTGCAGACTGAAAGGGCCCGGGTTCGATTCCGGTCAAGGGCATGTACCTAGGTTATGGGTATATTCCCAGTAGGAGGTGTGCAGGAGGCAGCTAATCAATGATTCTCTCTCATCGATATTTCTAACTCTCTATCCCTCTTCTTTCCTCTCTGTAAAAAATCAATAAAATATATATATATATATATATATATATATATATATATATATATATAACAAAAAAAAACACGTGTCCTGTCTCATGGACAAAGCCCCGGGAGGGAGGGACCATGACTGCCATTTAAGTGAGGTAGTCTCAGCTGCTGGGCAGGGTGGACGGTGGAGAAGGAGCTCCCCAAGGCACAGACTTGATGTTTTGCAGTCACAGGTTTCAGACATCTAAGATTAAATTATTTTTTTAAAAAATATTTGTATTGATTTCAGAGAGGAAGGGAGAGGGAGAGAAGATAGAAATATCGGTGATGAAAGACTCATTGATCGGCTGTCTCCTGTAAATCCCATGAGCCTGCAACCTAGCCATGTGCCCTGACCTGAAATCAAACCATGACCTCCTGGTTCCTAGGTTGATGCTCAGCCACTGAGCCATGGCAGTCAGGCCAAAATAAAATTTTTCTACTTCATAACCAATCCTGGCAGCGCTCTGGAGCATATATTACAATTCTATAAAATTATGTGACCCTATTTGCTATTTTAATAAGAACATTCTTCATTGAAACTGGTATGCTTTTTCTGGGAGTACATGGCACTGACTAAAGCATACAATGACTACTACAGTTTGGTGCCAGTGTCTTGGTTCATGCTAATTTGTGAGCCGTTTTCGACACCAGGCATATTGCACCATCTGCATCCATTTTAACACAGTGGAAAAGCAGACTTCATCTTTGTATTATGATGAAAATAGCTTTTCCAAAAAGGCCTCCAGAAAGTTCGGTATTCCATGAACTGCAGGCTGAGACCCCTTGGTGTAACATAATTCCTTTACATCATTATTGTGTATCCAGACACATGAACGCATTATCATTACAGTAATCCCCCTTTATCCATGGTTTCACTGCCTATATGTTTAAAATCCATCTGCATTTCACATGATCTCATCACATATGTTGTCCATCTTTTCCTTACATAATCCATGTCAGATTTAACAGTCTCTTCACTGACTTTTTTTTGTACTGAGAAAGGATATTTTCATTGTCTCACTCACTCATTCTTTTTTTAAAAAAATATATTTTATTGATTGATTTATTTTTTTTTTTTTTACAGAGTTGAAGAGAGAGGGATAGAGAGTTAGAAACATCGATGAGAGAAACACATCAATCATATGCTTCCTGCTGGGGATGTGCCCACAACCAAGGTATATGCCTTTGACCAGAATCGAACCTGGGACCTTTCAGTTCACAGGCCAATGCTCTATCCACTGAGCCACACCAGTTAGGGAGTCTCCCTCGTTCTTAAGACTAACAACAGATTTATTGTAATCTTCAACTTCCTTACTTACTCCCAGGTTTTCCTCCATGGCTTTCATGTGGAGAAGTGTTTCCAAGATATTTTTTTCCTGAGGAGTTATTTTTCCACATACACTCTTCCATGTCTACTTCAGTCTTATTTTTCTCCCATTTTTAAGTTTTCCAAGATTCTTGGGATAAAACTATTAGCAGATACATTGCACAATCATAATTCTGTCTCTAGGGTACCTGCTTCAGAACGAAGATAGCGGCATAGGTAAACATGCCTAATCTGCTGCCATGCACAACAATTTCAAATATACAACTATACAATAAAATGTCTATCATCCTAAACCCAAGGGAAATCTGGCTGAAAGGAAGCCCTACAACTAGACTGAAAGAGAAAGAGGAGAATTCAGGGCACAAGCACTGAAAAACTGGGGTGGGGGGGGGGGGCGATACGGGCTGGCAGCGGATCCTGGCTAAGACTGGCAGCGGATCCTGGCTAAGACTGGCAGAGGACGTTGCTTTCTTCAACTCAAAGAGAGACAAGCTCCTGATCTCTCTGAAATCCAGTTTCTGGGGAGAGGCTAGACTGTCTCCCATTGGGTTGGAAAGTGAGGGTGGCTGGCTTGCAGAGCTTCGCGCAAGAATATTTATTTGCTGTGCTATGGTATGAGACGTGGGGAGATGCAGAGACTCTGGGATGAAGATCGGAGAGGCGGCTGACTGGCAGCCATCGCTGTTGGCCACGCCCCAGCCTACTGACACCCTGAGACTCCACCTTGAGACTCCACCCCTCACAACACATCCAAGCTCCAAGCATCGGCTTTTGAATAGGAATGGCCCTCTCAGTTGCAGTTTTACCTAGCAAAGGAGGAGAGGACTGTGGTTCACACTGTAGCTCCTGCAGGGTGCAGTAGCTGAACCACACTCCATTGGAGATCCAGAAGCCAGTGTTCCTAGTGCTCAGTGTTAACTCCTCACCCCCATGAGTGACACATTTGGGAGGCGGCTTCAGTGAGCACTAAAGCCCCACTGAAACAAGGCCTGTCTCCAGCATAGCAGTTCTTCCTTTATAGACACAGTGGGTCCTCACAGACAATTGGCCTGGAGTCAATTCCTCCCAGTATACCAACAGCAATCAAGGCTTAATTACACCATGACTTTGCACTCAGCCCACAAAGGGATATAGCAAATGCAAACACCTCAGGTGATTGGGAAAGCTGAGCTACTGACCCCTATAGGTCACCGACCACACATAGCCACTCCATCAACACAGGGAGGCAGCCAAAATGAGGAGACACAGAAGCATGTCACGAATAGGAGAGACTGAGGAAAGTAAACCACTAGATGACACAGAATTCAGAATCACATTTATAAGGTTACTCAAGAATCTTCTAAAAGCCTTTGAGAAACTTGATGAGACCTCCAAGAAGCTTTGTGAGACCTTCAAGGACCTTAATGGGAATACCAAAAATATGGAAAAGGACCATCACAAATTAAGCATACACAGTCTGAAATAAAGAATATACAGAAATTCAACTATAGATCAATGTTCCCCAAGAGTCAAACCAAAGATCTAGAATATAAGCAAGCAAAAATCACACGACCAGAGAGGCAAAAAGAAAAAAGAATCCAAAAGTGTGAGGATAGCATAAGGACTGCTTAAAGTGTACCAACATCGGGATTTTGGGGGTCCCAAAAGAAGAGAGAGAGGAGGATATTGAAGACCTATTGGAAGAAATAATGACAGAAAACTTTCCCTACCTGGTGAAAGAAATATTATAGACTTACAAGTTCAGGAAGTGCACAGAACCCCAAACAAGAGGAATCCAAAGAGGACCACACCAAGACACATCATAATTAAAATCCCAAGGGCAAAAGACAAAGAGAGAATCTTACAAGCAGCAAGAGAAAAACAGCTAGTTACCTACAAATGAGTACCCATACAATTGTCAGCTGATTTCTCAATAGAAACTATGCAGGCCAGAAGGGAATGGCAAGAAATATTCAAAATTATGAACAAAAACCTACAACCAAGATTACTCTATTCAGAAAAGCTATAATTCAAAATTGAAGGTCAGATAAAGAGCTTCACAGACAAGAAAAAGTTAAAGGAGTTCATCACCACCAAACCAGGATTACATGAAATGTTGAAGGGTATTCTTTAAGAAGAGGAAGAAGAAGAAAAAGGTAAAGGTAAAAATTATGAACAACAAAAAGACATCAAATACATACCTACCAACAAGTGAATCTAAAAATCAAGTGAAAAAAATCTGAAGAACAAAATGGACTGGTGAATACAATAGAATTAGGGACATAGAAAGAGAATGGACTAACAATTCTCAGAGGGAAGGGAGTTTGAGGGGGACGGGAAGAGATTGGACAAAAATCTTATACTATGGATGAAGACAGTGGTGGTGGTAAGGGCATGGGGTGGGGTTGGGAATTAGGTGGAGGGGAGCTATTGTGGGGCAAGGGGGAAGAGGAACACCTATAATAATCTGAACAATAAAGACTTATTTAAAAAAAAAAAAGGGGGGGGTAATCTGTTTCAACAGTCAGCCCGTCTGTGGCCTTACAGTATTGCTCTCGCACAAGTTGAGTAAGATTCTTCTTCACGTGATCATCTACTTTTACACTGCACACTGTAAAGTACTTCACTTACGTTGGGGTTTCACATAGATGCCTGATGAGAAACAGAATCCGCTGTGTCCACTTCTATTAGAAAATGCTTCTTGCATCTTCATCACCATCTTGTGCCACTGGCAGCTCAGATGGCAGCTTGGTGTGGAAGAGGACCCTTGCATTATAGAGGGTCCATTTCCATAATTTGAGGGCCAGTTAGGGAGGTTTCCAAAAATTAAGAACAGACTTCTTAAAGGAGTACTCTTGCGAGGTAGTAAGCGAGCCTTAAAGTCACAAGAGGTGCCGCACCCTGGTTTATGTATCACTGTGCCACCTTGAATTGCCATTGTGCCCTCCTCCCAGTCCCTGCCTCACTTTCTTCCCAGTTCCTGCCTCACTTCCGGGGACTAATGAGTCCTTGTATTTCTGTGTTTACTTTGGACCCAAGGCTGAAGTTGTAGAATGGAAGCTGCAGACTCATATATTTTTTTTTTAATTGATTTCAGAGAGGAAGGGAGACGGAGAGGGAGATAGAAACATCAGTGATGAGAGATAACCATTGATAGGCTGCTCCCTGCACGCCCCACTCTGGGGATTGAGCCTGCAACCTGTGCATGTGACCTCACTGGGAATGGGACTGTGACCTCCTGGTTCACAGGTCATCACTCCACCCCTGAGCCATCCCAGCCCGGCAGCTGCAGACTCCTTTTGTGACTAAAATTAAGAGGAGTCCTTAATTCTCATGGTGTGAGAATAAAGGATGTTCTGGATTACTAACACACTTGCACAAATCTAATTGTCCTAGAAATCTGCTAAAAGAAACAACTTTTGATATGCTAAATGTTCAAACTCCTAGAAACATCATTCTCTCAGAAATTGTTTGCTTAAAAGCATTTCTCCATAAAAATCTAGCTCTCCATGATCAAATTGGTTTAATAATTCTTTTGGCTTATAAAATGCTATATATCTTTTTCCTAATTTGATCAGTATGGAGTGTAATATAAGCATTTAATATTTGAAAAAAGTATTAAACTTAATTACAATCTTTAAAAAATTCCGTTGATAACAATTTAATTCTATGGTGTGTCAGCTGAAATATAGTTTTCAAGATCCTTTGCTAACTTTAAGACCTGAATCAAAGCAAGCCCAGCTGATGTGTCTCTGTGGTGAGTTCCCACTCAGGACACCAGCCTGAGTATTGGGCCTGGTCCCTGCTAGGGGGCATGTGGGAGGCAGCCAATCAGTGATTCTCTCTCATCATTGATGTTTCTATATCTCCCTCTCCCTTCCTCTCTGAAATAAATAAAAACATTAAAAAAACATTTTTAATAAATAGTTTTAAAATCAATTAGTAGGCAACCTTTGGACACCTGGATAATTTCTAAGTGAGACAGAATATGGAAACATTGATCACCAAACATTGTTTTGATGCATGTGTGTGTGTGTGTGTCTCTTGTAGGAGAACTGCATCTTCAGGGTTTGGGAAGAAAATGCTCACATTTGTGAACATCTTATGAGCAGAGTCACTGACCACCTGCATTCTCAACTGTCTTTTCAAGGATATTTGTATAGCTAACAGCCTTGGAAAATAGAAATAGCGTCTGCCTCTAGAGCACATGTGTCAAACACAAGGCCCGCGGGCCAAATCCGTCCCGCCAGGCCTTGCAATGTGGCCTGCACCGTGCTGTCATCACTGCACTCCGCTGCGTTTCCATCACAATGACAGTTTATGACTGTTCAGTAAACCATTCGGCCCACGATTTAGGCTGGATTTTAGATTTTGGCCCCTTCTCTGATTGAGTTCGACACCCCTACTCTAGAGCAAAGAGTTCGTTTATTCAAGATATGGCCAGCTGCTGCTAATGCTGGGACTAAGGCTGCTTAGCAAGAATATGGAGCATGCCGAGGTCAGCTCTGCAGTTCAGGGAGATTTTAGCAAAACCCCCAGCATGAGCCAGCAGCGGCCTCAGCTTTGATTCACTGTTGTTGTTGCCTGTGGATGCTGCTTCTCTTCACTGTAATGTGAGCAACCGACACCAAGAAGTTGCACCCGAAGCTCTGAAAGCACTGACACACAGGGGTGGCTCTGTTCTGAGCGGCTCTGGGGAGAGGCTGGTCCCAGCGGCAATTCTGCTTCACAGCCGAGACTCCGAGAGCCGAGCTCCCTGCCCTGTACATCACACATTGCCCCATCTGACCCCAAACTCACAGTTTTCCCAATGCCCTGCTGCCTGCCCAAGGCCTCCTAGTACCAACAAGCCACAGCACATTCCTAACCCCCAATAACCAGATGACACAAAATGTTTAGTATCTTTCTCTTCTTTTTATTCTAAAAAAAAAAAAAGGTGACAATAACAACATGCAAATTGCAAAGAGTGGCGTGATTTTTAATCTACCCACCCATTCAGACATCATTCTGCATTCCTCACACATCATCCTCTCTCCTTTCCTTAAATCCTAGATGAAAACCCCTTGTGTGATGCAGGAGCCCCCCCACCCTCAACCCTGAAAAAAGAATCCCCAAGCCAGGTTCCCTCAGCAGGTGAACGCATTCAGGAAATAAATTAGGAAAGAGGAGACTAGGAGCTGGTTCTGTTCAGCTCTGTCTCACAGACCCAGCAGAAGGGTGTCATGCAGATGTTATCATTCCACTGGCCATCAGTTCTGAGGTGGGTGCAGTCCTCTTGCCCATGGTAGTGCCAATTATCTGGTTGCCCTGGACTCCAGTTCCTGAGGAAAGCAGATGGATGTGGGCCATGGAAGCTAGACCCTCAGCCAAGGAGTCCCTTTTGACCTCAAAACCCCGAGCAGGGATAGCAGGGCCCAGGCCAAAGGAACAGGGTACAGAGCGCACACACACACTCACTGGAAGCCAGTCTTATAGTCTGTCCCATCCACCCATGTCCAGGGACCATGTTGGTCAGTAAGGCCAATCCAGGTGTCGACAGGGTACATGTGTTGCTCAAGAAACTTCTGTGGGGAGATGAGGGCGATGACTTCAAATAAACCAATCATTCTCCCAAACAAGCTCTCCCAGTTCTCACCTGCTCATTCTGGGAGCCCACGACCACCAGGTGGGCGTTCTGCAGCTGGCAGGACCACTGAGCCTCGGACCAGGACAATCGAAAGGGAGAAAACCAGTAGCAGCTGCCGCCATGCTCCAGCCAGCCAATGGGGCAGCAGGCATCTTGAGAGTCTGAGGTGGGAGTGGGGAGGTTCTGAGATGCTGCCCAGGGATACAGAGGCCGGATATGGGGTCAGGCGCTGCCCTACACACCACTCACCATTGCTCTGGAGCGCAGCCACCTGACAGTGCAGGGTGTGAACGAACTTCTGGACTCTCTGGAGCATTACAGAATAACCTGGGACACACAGAGGACAGTGGGGACAATGCAGGGGGCCCAGCTGAGAGCTCCCCATGCCCTCCCACCACCTCAGGCCCAGGGGCAGGAAGAAGAGGCTGACCTGCTTGGAGTTGCTGCTGCTGTGTCTCCAGCTTTATCTCCAGAGAAAACACCTTGTCATTCAAGCTGCGGGCTGGAGGGGAGGGCACTCAGCACCCTGGCTGCTCCCATCCCACATCTGTCCTGAGAGCCCAGCCCCC